>NC_074666.1:93492222-93502222 GCF_029448725.1 Salvelinus fontinalis
CTCCTGCACCTCTTATTATCTCAACAGTATTGTAGATCTCCTGCACCTCTTATTATCTCAACAGTATTGTAGATCTCCTGCACCTCTTATTATCTCTACAGGATTGTGGAGCTCCTGCACCTCTTATTATCTCAACAGTATTGTGGATATCCTGCACCTCTTATTATCTCTACAGGATTGTGGTGCTCCTGCACCTAAATGTAAATAGAACCAGCACCTATTCCTGTCAAGTCAAGCACTGGATTCAGTGAGAATAATGGGTTGTATTCATTAGTACACTCTTGGAATAAAAGTTGTTATCTCTAACCTAACAGGGTTATTCGGCTGTCCACATAGGAGAAGCCTTTGAAGAACCCTTACTGGTCCCATGTAAAACCCCTTTTGGTTCCAGGTAAAACCCTTTTGGGTTCCATGAAGAACCCTTTCCACAGTGGAAAAAAGGTTCTAACTGAAACCAAAAAGGGTTTTCCCTGGATCCCAAAAGGATTCTCCCATGGGGACATCTGAAAACCCTTGTGGAACCCTTTTTTCTAAGCGTGTACACACCATAGCAAACCATAACAAAATGTTTTTTAATGAAAATTAGAGTTTACCATTTTGACCCGCTTGCCTCCGTTTGGTTCCTAGTGAATACACCCACAGTGAAACAGAGCTGTAGTTCCAACGTGACAGTAGAGGGCACTCAGCCTTACTGAATTGGCTGTTCTCTACAAAGTCTTGAGGAACAGACATTTACATTTACATTTAAGTCATTTAGCAGACGCTCTTATCCAGAGCGACTTACAAATTGCTACAATACTTCTCTGCAAAACATGATTAATGAGTGATTCAAACTATTGAATGCCGTTAGTGACGTCTTCCTTGTGACATCTTTATCGTTTTACGAACATTGGGAACATTGGTTTTTAGAGGAGTTTACGAACTTGGTTAATTGAAAAACGTCCTCGCTACAACTCAAGTGAGCTAATAAGCTACTGAAGTTTACCCCCTTGAGGTTTGGGTAAGCTCTAACATATTACAGATTCACACAAATAGTAAGGTCTCTGGGCTGAAGACATGGTAAAGGGAAGTAGAATTGAACCAAGGAGGGAGGGGGGGAGAGAGAGAGAGGGGAGAAGGAGAGAGAGAGAGAGAGAGAGAGAGAGAGAGGGGAGAAGGAGAGAGTCCTGTGGGAGTGGTGAAGACAACTTATTGGAGCTTTCGTTGCTACCGACCATTCAAATGAATCACACCCTGTTGTATTAGGCAGAGTGGAGAACGATTGGGAAAGAGTGAGAGGTGGAGAGAGTGCATACCTCCTCAGACTGTTAAGCACTGTGAACTCACTGAACTGAGAGTAAAGAAGAAACTGTAATGCAGTAGATCAAGCTGAGAGGAGAGAGAGACCAAATATTGTACGGTACCCATTGTTCATTTACTGTGTGTGTGTGTGTGTGTGTGTTTGTGTGTGTGTGTGTGTGTGTGTGTGTGTGTGTGTGTGTGTGTGGGGGGGGGGGGTCAATTATTAGCTGATCAATTAAATATGGGGATGAGCTACCTAAATCCAGGCGCAGCGGGAAACACATGACGCATTCTCAGTATGTGTTATAGTATGTTAATTTTTGAAAATCAAGTGTGCTTTAAATGCCAAGACGTTATACTCATTTTGGGTTCTCATTTAGTAGAAATTGCTGCACACTTTAAAGGAATTTTAAAGCCATAATGCATTGGAAGTGGGGGGAGTTTTGATCACATAATCTCTTTACATAAATAACATAACTTTGAAGATGGAGAATAGCGAAGCCTCTTGTTCTCCTTAAATTTATCAAAACAATTTAATCGTAATATTACATCTTTGAAAACAGATCTGCTTTATGTTATCACAGTTTGAACAGTAACATTATCTACAGGGTTAGCTATTTGCTTGCTGTTGAGCGACAACTTCATATTTAACATTAGCATTGTTAGCTAGCTACTTGTTGTAAATACCAGGGCTTGTGTTCAAACTGTTACAGGATCTGATGACAATAGAGCTAGCCAGCTTGTAGTCCTAAAAACCATTCTGGTTCATTCAGCCATTCCTATGGGGAAAATGACAGGGAAAGAATAGTGTTCTGGGATTAACGTTGAAATTAAGGTCTGAGGTTAACACAGGCTTAGGAGATCTTAAACGTTTTGTTCTATGAGGTAATACCAGTCAGTTAACATGACCTTTATGTATTATGAAGCCTTTTGGTGACAAATGCTTAGAAATTCACATAAAGTGATAGCACAAGATGGTGCCAAAGAACATGGCTGACGTTTTACATTCCCCCAACCAATTGTGCTATTTTGTTAGTTTTTTTCTGTTTTGTATAACTTATTTTTTAACTTATTATGTACATATTGTTGCTGCTACCTTCTCTTATGACCGAAAATAACTTCTGGACATCAGAACAGCGATTAATCACCACGAACTGGAAGAAACATTGTCCTTTAACAACTCTGACGAGAAGCATATCCTGCTTTCACTGGAACAGGCCCAGATCCCCGCCTTTTGCGTGAAGAAAAGACGCAGTGCTCTGAGAATCCGTAGGCGAGCGAGTAAACTTCCACTGCAATCTGTTCTTCTTGCTAACGTGCAGTCATTGGAAAATAAAATGGATGACCTACGATTAAGACTATCCTACCAATGGGACATTAAAAACTGTAACATCTTATGTTTCACCGTGACGTGGCTGAACGACGATACGGACAATATAGAGCTAGAGGGATTTTCCATACACCAGCAGAACAGAGACGCAACCTCTGGTAAGACGAGGGGTGGGTGTGTGTGTCTATTTGTCAATAACAGCTGGCGCGTGATGTCTAATATTAAAGAAGTCTCGAGGTATTGCTCGCCTGAGGTAGAGTATCTTATGATAAGTTGTAGACCACACTATTTACCAACAGAGTTCTCATCTATATTATTCGGAGCCGTCTATTTACCACCACAGAACGAAGCTGACACAAAGACCGCTCTCAACCAACTCCATAAGGCCATAAGCAAAGAAGAAAATGCTCACCCAGATCGGCACTCCGAGTGGGACTTTAACGCAGGCAAACTTAAATCAGTTTTACCAAATTTTACCAGCACATCACATGTGCAACCAGAGAAAACAAAATCCTAGACCACCTTTACTCCACACAAAGATATGCATACAAAGCTCTCCCCCACCCTCCATTTGGCAAATCTGACCATAATTCTATCCTCCTGATTCCTGCTTACAAGCAAAAACTAAAGCAGGAAGAACCAGTGACTCGCTCAATACGGAAGTGGTAAGATGTACAGGACTGTTTTGTTAGCACAGACTGGAATATGTTCCGGGATTCATCCAATGGCGTTGAGGAGTACACCACCTCAGTCATCGGCTTCATCAATAAGTGCATCGACGACGTCGTCCACACAGTGACTGTACGTACATATCCCAACCAGAAGCCATGGATTACAGGCAACATCCGCATCGAGCTAAAGGCTAGAGCTGCTGCTTTCAAGGAGCGGCAGACTAATCTGGACACTTATAAGAAATCCCGCTATGCCCTCAGACAAACCATCAAACAAGCAAAGCGTCAGTACAGGATTAAGATTAATTAAGATTGAATTAAGATAGTTCGTCCACATCACCAACGAACTATCATGGTCCAAACATACCAAGACAGTCGTGAAGAGGGCACAACAAAACCTTTTCCCCCTCAGGAGACTGAAAAGATATTGCATGTGTCCCCTGATCCCCAAAAGGTTCTACAGCTGCACCATCGCGAGTATCCTGACCGATTGCATCACCGCCTGGTAGGCCAACTGCTCGGCATCTGACGTAAGGCGCTACAGAGGGTAGTGCGAACGGCCCAGTACATCACTGGGGCCAAGCTTCCTGCCATCCAGGACCTATATAATAGGCGGTGTCAGAGGAAAGCCCATAAAATTGTCAGACTCCAGTCACCCAAGTTATAGATTGTTTTCTCTGCTACTGCACGGCAAGTGGTACCGGAGCGCCAAGTCTAGGACCAAAAGGCTCCCAACAGCTTCTACCCCCAAGCCGTAAGACTGCTGAACAATTAATAAAATCTCCACCAGACAATTTACATTGACCCCCCCCTCTCTCACTTTTGTACACTTCTGCTACTCGCTGTTTATTATCTATGCATAGTCACTTCACCCCCACCTACATGTACAGATTACCTCAACTATCCTGTACCCCTGCACACTGACTCGGAACCGGTGCCCCATGTAAATAGCCTCGTTATTGTTATTCTTATGGTGTTACTTTTTATTATGACTTTTTACTTTAGTCTACAGTACTTAGTAAATATTTCCTTACTCTTCTTGGACTGTACTGTTGGTTAAGGCCTTGTAAGTAAGCATTTCACGGTAAAGTCTACACTTGTTGTATTCAGTGCATGTGACAAATAAAGTTTGATTTGATTAAGATTATCTCATAGAACAACATGTAGAAGATCTGCTAAGCCTGCATTTACCACAGATCTTTTTTATTTCCATAGGCCGTGTCCAATGAACCATGACTGTCACGCCCTGATCTGTTTCACCTGTCCTTGTGCTTGTCTCCACCCCCCTCCAGGTGTCGCCCATCTTCCCCATTATCCCCTGTGTATTTATACCTGTGTTTTCTGTCTGTGTGTCGCAAGTTCGTCTTGTTTGTTCAAGCCTACCAGTGTTTTTTCTCAGCTCCTGTTTTTCCCTAGTCTCTCTTTTTCCCCGTCCTTCTGGTTTTTGACCTTTGCCTGTCCTGACCCTGTACCCGCCCGCCTGACCACTGCCTGTCTCTGAGCCTGCCTGCCGTCCTCTACCTTTGCTCCACCTCTGGATTACTGACCTCTGCCTGACCTGACCCTGAGCCTGCCTGGCGTCCTGTACCTTGGCCTCTGCTCTGGATTATTGACCCATGCCTGCCTGACCTGTCGTTGACCTGTCGTTTGCCTGCCCCTGTGGTTACAATAAACTTTGTTACTTCACACAGTCTGCACTTGGGTCTTACCTTGAAACCTGATAATGACGGCGTTAGTGCCTACAAAAAGACATCATTATTATTGCTCTCTATACCAGGCATTTAATTCAGTGGCGAACGTGGCAGGAGAAATGCCGCTACAAAGGTTGTGAGTTAGTCATGTAGCCATAGTTACTGTAGCTCTCTTGCCACTACACTATGCCCTGCCACTAGTTCTAGCTAATGTTAGTAACGTGGTACCCTACTACTACATTCCTATTTTCCTCAGCGGCGCTGGTCCCAACACTTCTATTTTCTTCTAGTTCTCCTGACTTGTCAAGTCGGTTTATGTTGTGATGTTCATGCAATGCAATATTACTTTCTACCTGAGCGGTTACAGCCTGAATGAGTCTAGGCTAGCTAGTTTCGTTGCACATAACCTTTAATTTTTTTACATTTTTTATTTAACCTTTATTTAACCAGCTAGGCTAGTTGAGAGCAAGTTCTCATTTACAACTGTGACCTGGCCAAGATAAAGCAAAGCAGTGCGACACAAACAACAACAGTTTATTCCAAGTTATACATGGAATAAACAAACATACAGTCAATAATACAATAGAAAAAGTCTATATACAATGTGTGCAAATGAGGTAGGATAAGGGAGGTAAGGCAATAAATAGGCCATAGTGGCAAAATAATTAGAAATTTAGCAGTTAAACACTGGAGTGATAGATGTTCAGCGGATGAATGTGCAAGCAGAGATACTGGGGTGCAAAGGAGCAAAAATAAGTAAATAGCAATATGGGGATGAGGTAGCTGGTGGTGAAAGTAATGGTAAACTGCTCTCATTATTGTTTGACCTTGGCACTCCAATTTGATAAAGTATTTAGCTGTCTACAGAAAGTTCTACTATCCTCATGTTTTGGTTAATGGTGTACTTGGTCTTACGTCTTTTCATGATCTATGTGAAGGAGTGTGAGCTGAAGTGGCAGCTGTTGCCTGCATGAGTGAAAAATAAGTGGGATAACCATAAGCAAAAATACACAGTACTCTACTGTATGTTATCTTGGCATTTATTGCTGTGCTGTACTTGGATAATAAAGTTTCCCTTTTTCTCTGAGAGCAACAACACTTTCCATCTATTTCCTATGCTTCACCAGAACGTTCATCTCAGTGTGAAGATACAGTAGACATGTTAGAAAGCTGTAAGTGTTCTAGGGAATGTCATAACACCTTTTACAGGCCTTTATGTGTAGCTAGTATGTTTGATGCTGAAAGCTTCCCCACCAGAATCAGCATGGTGGGAGGACACAGCCACTCCATCACCCAATCTCGTCTCTCCCTCCCAGAAGGGTCCAGATGTGGAGGCGGGAGAAGGAGGGGACTGACAAGGAGGCACACCTTATGGCCATTTTAGAGGCTGGGATTAAGAAGTAGTTTTATGTATGCATTATGTTTTATGTATGCATCTGGATTATTGACCCCTGCCTGCCTTGACCTGTAGCTATTAATTGTTTTTGATGAAGTCCTTTTTTTTAAGCCCAGAGTGGATTTCTGTTTTCTCATTGATGTGTTTCTTGTTTGTAATAAAAAAATGTATTTGATACAGATACAGCCGCTGTTGGTGTGTTTTACTTTGAACATTTCAACATCAAAAAGTGCACTCTCACATCTAAGCTATATTTGTCGCAGTTGCATGTCAACAATTAGATACATTGAAAGAACAAATTAACCTGCTCACTGCTAGTGCTAGTATCACTTTATTATTGACGCTTACGTGTCGGCCTCTTGGCCTTCTTCATAGATTGTTGCTCCACTAAACGAAATCAATGGATATAGTTTGGTAATAATAACTTAATACATTTCTATAGTGCTTTCCATGACATTCTGAAAGCACATCAACATATGAAAACAAACCAGCAATACATCATGAGTAGCCGAGCTATTGTTGTCTGGGTCAACCAATAGAGGCCAAGTCTGAGTGCATGCATCTTCCAAAGATGGAGAGGAACAGTTCAAGGTTGATCAGAGGAAGGTGGTCAGGGAGATGGTTGATGAAGGAGTCTGGTGACGATCTTGTAGAGGTGAACCAGCATGAGTCGTGTAGCCACTGGACTTCTCCTTTGCAATGTATGTCACCCCCTTGGGTGATGCCTCAGCAGCTCAGGGCGCCAGAAAGCTCACCACACACTATTGTAAGTAGTAGCCAGTCATCCTCATTACGAGCCCGCTGCCTCAGCACTGCATTCCTCTACTGCATCTCCCATTGAAGCTTCAGGTGACTCTTCAATTGATTCATGCGTAGCCCTACGCTACACTCATGTTTACTCCAAATACGTCATTCCAAATGCTAGCTACTTAGCTAACATTAGCCAAAACAACAACACAAAAGGTCACTGGGTGGGGCTACAGAAGTTCCTTTCTGGTTCATATGAAGCTGTAACTGATGGTGCGTACAAGACAACAGGGAACTCAGAATTAGTTTTTATCCAACTGGGAAACATCGATTTGAACAGTCACCCAACTTGAAATAACAAGTCATAAACTCAGGCATCGTCCTAGAGCTATGACTTCTGTGACTTTCCCAGTCAGAGCTCCTTATGTTTCTGAAATCACACATATACATAAGCCAGATTTTGTCCATGGCCTGTGTGTGTCTGTGTGTGTATGCTGAATAGACTACAATTACAGACACCTGCGTTAGCGTCACACAGATTGGAGCTCAGACTTTGATTGATGGGCTGTCAGGATACCCCCATTTGCATCCCATGATACTGAAAACTAATCAGGGAGAGGGAAGGAGCTATGGAATGAGAGAATAGGGAAAAAAATATCCCTTATTGTGGGGACTTCTGTTGGCTACGGTCCTCTGTTGGCTACTGTCCTCTACTGTCCTCCAGTCCTCTGTTCTCCAGTCTTCGACTCCATGACCCCCTGTCTTAGCCTGGTCCCAAATCTGTTTGCATTGTCTTGCCAACTCATATGGTCATTGTCATTGTTCCTCTGTCACCTGTGCATCATACTGGAATGAGAGGACGTACAGGCGTTTAAGGACAGGTGTTTAAAGACAGGTGTTTAAGGACAGTTGTTTAAAGACGTGTTTAATGACAGGTGTTTAAAGTCAGGTGTTTAAAGACAGGTGTTTAAAGACAGGTGTTTAAAGACAGGTGTTTAATGACAGGTGTTTAAAGTCAGGTGTTTAAAGACAGGTGTTTAAAGACAGGTGTTTAAAGACAGGTGTTTAAAGACAGGTGTTTAAAGACAGGTGTTTAAAGACAGGTTTTTAAAGACAGGTGTTTAAAGACAGGTGTTTAAAGACAGGTGTTTAAAGACAGGTGTTTAAAGACAGGTGTTTAAAGACAGGTTTTTAAAGACAGGTGTTTAAAGACAGGTTTTTAAAGACAGGTGTTTAAAGACAGGTGTTTAAAGACAGGTGTTTAAAGACAGGTTTTTAAAGACAGGTGTTTAAAGACAGGTTTTTAAAGACAGGTGTTTAAGGACAGGTGTTTAAAGACAGGTGTTTAAAGACAGGTTTTTAAAGACAGGTGTTTAAAGACAGGTTTTTAAAGACAGGTGTTTAAAGACAGGTGTTTAAAGACAGGTGTTTATGACGTGTTTAAAGATGAATGCTTGGTTTTTGTCATAGGACAGAAGGAAATGGAAGTGATCTGGTTTGTTCTCTCTTTGTTCTTCCCACGCCCTTTCTCCTCCCCCCCTCCATCCCTCCATCCTCCTCTCCTCCCTCCCTCCCTTTCTCCTCCTTCCTCTCTCTCTGTTCCTCTCTTTGAAGTTGCACTGGATCTACCGACCAACAGCTGGAAGCAGGAGAACAAATGTCCCTTTAAACCTGTTTAAATGTCCCTTTCATCCTTGTCAAACATAATATAATAGTCCCTTAAATCAATGTTCCTGTCATTTTCCCTCCTCAAGGGAGGTGTTTTGGGTTCCTGGGGGGAGGCTGGGTAAAGGCAGGGGGAAGTGGAGGTAGGTGGGGGGGGGGTCAAAGGCAGCCGCCTGGAGAGTGGTAAAGGGCGATGCGGAGGATGAGGTCAGATCCTTACCCCCAAAGCGACCCTCGTCACTTGCCCCCCCCCCCTCCCCCCTTTAGCTCCGTGACCCCAGGAGGTTGTGACCTTTCAGGTGTGGCTTTCATAACAGTTTTTTGTTCCATCCAGTCACATACTGTGCTGACGCACATACACTCACACGGTTTAACTCACATAGCTGTGTGGGAGCATGAACAAACACACAGACGCAAGCAATAGCTGCAAGCATGCAGAAGCACCTGCACGTACACACACATACACACACACATATACAGACGGACAAACAGATGCACACATGTACAAACACTGGGGGAAGCACAGACGCACACGCATACACACACACGTTAACATATACAGACACCCATTTGCCGAGATGAATATACAATCATTTCTGACTCTAAGGCATCATTATGAACCCACACTTTGACATTATTCAGTATCTTGATTTTACAATAAATTGCATTCTTTATTGATTAAGCGTTTCACTTTTAATTATAATGAATCAACAGCAACAATATTTCTCCTCCTGGTCCCACCGCAATTTATTGATCAACACTTTTTCCATTCTAACCAGATGCAAAATCCATAAGGCGTTACATACTATGACTATAAGTATATTTTGTGCTGGGTTCAGCAGGTTTACAGTGAAAGACTGTGTTTTGATGAAAGGTTTTTGTCATAGAACAGGTTCAAAGAGTTCAAGTCCTGAATTTCCCTTGTGGGTACTTCGCAGATAACGGAGGTGTGTGTGTGTGTGTGTGTGTGTGTGTGTGTGTGTGTGTGTGTGTGTGTGTGTGTGTGTGTGTGTGTGTGCATGCATGAATGTGTATGTGTGTTATTAGACACTCATTATCTTGTAATTTGTGTATGAGAGAGAGAGAGAGAGAGAGAGAGAGAGAGAGAGAGAGAGAGAGAGAGAGAGAGAGAGAGATAGAGATAGAGAGAGCAAGAGAGAGAGAGATAGAGAGAGGGGAGACAGAGAGAAAGAGGGGAGAGAGAGACAGAGAGCGAGAG
>NC_074666.1:93504722-93509722 GCF_029448725.1 Salvelinus fontinalis
GACAGTTCAGATACAGTAGTATTGTAAATGTAGATAATTGCCCATGTGACTATTGCCCACGTGTTATCCTCTTTACATGTTGTTATACTGACACAGATGAGAAAATTACAGCTAATGTACAAACTGCTGAAGTTCTAATGAGTTCATTTGCATGCAAACACTACACTCTCTGAGAGTCAGAGGATTCGTCCCAAATGGCACCCATATGCCCTATATAGTGGATTACTTTGGTCCAGGGAGCATAGGGTGCGATTTGAGACACATACGACATATGTGCACAGAACAGTCAGTCATTCTGTGTTTCAGTTGGGTCACAGTGACCTGGAGGCACATGGACCGACAGGAAAATGGGGTCACTCTAACCCTGGGTCTATCAGAGTCATCATCATAACGTTTGCGTTTCCATTTGAGTCATTTAGCAGTGCTCACCATGGGATTCATTTAAGGTACTCTTTGCACGATGGTCTTGTAGTGGTGCGAGTTTAGACTGGAAGCCAGTGGAGTGTTCAGAGGAGTGGGTGACAAGAGAGAACTTGGGAAGGTTGAACACTAGGCGGGTTGCGGTGTTCTGGATAAGTTGCAGGGGTTTGATTGCACAAGCAGGGAGCCCAGCCAACGGAGGGTTGCAGTAGTCTAGACAGGAGTTGACAAGAGCCTGGATTAGGACCTACGCTGTTTCCTGTGTGAGGAAGGGTTGTACTCTACCGATGTTGTAGACCATGAACCTAGTCTCTGTTTATCATATATCCTGATGCCTAGTCACCTTACCCCTATATATACACAACATGACCAAAAGTATGTGGACACCCGCTCGTCGAACATCTCATTCCAAAGTCATGGGCATTAATATGGAGTTGGTCCCCATTTTGCTGCTATAACAGCCTCCATTCTTCTGGGAAGGTTTTCCACTAGATGTTGGAAAATAGCTGCGGGGACTTGCATTCATTCAGCCACAAGAGCATTAGTGAGATCGGGCACTGATTTTGGGCGATGAGGCATGGCTCGTAGTCGGCGTTCCAATTGATCTCAATGGTGTTCGATGGGGTTGAGGTCAGGGCTCTGTGCAAACCAGTCAAGTTCTTCCAAACCGATCTCAGAAAAAAATAATATATATAGACCTCTCTTTGTGCACAGGGCATTGTCATGCTGAAACAGGAAAGGACCTTCCTCAAACTGTTGCCACAAAGTTGGACTTACAGAATAATCTAGAATGTCATTCTATGCTGTAGTGTTAATATTTCCCTTCACTGGAACTAAGGGGCCCAAACCATGAAAAACAGCCCCAGACCATTATTCCTCCTCCACCAAACTTTACAGTTGGCACTATGCATTCGGGCAGGTAGCGTTCTCCTGGCATCAAACCCAGATTTATGGTAAAGCGTGATTCATCACTCCAGAGAACGCATTTCCACTGCTCCAGAGTCCAATGGCAGCGAGCTTTACACCACTCCGGGCGACGCTTGGCATCGAGCATGGTGACCTTAGGCTTGTGTGCGACTGCTCGGCGATGGAAACCCATTTCATGAAGCTCCCTACGAACAGTTATTGCGCTGACGTTGCTTCCAGAGGCAGTTTGGAACTCGGTAGTGAGTGTTGCAACCGAGGACAGACGATATTTACGCGCTACGCACTTCAGCACTCGGCGGTCCCGTTCTGTGAGCTTGTGTGGCCTACCACTTCGCGGCTGAACCGTTGTTGCTCCTAGACATTTCCACTTCACAATAACAGCACTTAAAGTTGACGGGGCAGCTCTAGCAGGGCAGAAATTTGGCGAACTGACTTTTTGGAAAGTTGGCACCTATGAAGGTGCCACGTTGAAAGTCACTGAGCTCTTCATTAAGGCCATTCAGCTGCCAAGGTTTGTCTATGGAGATTGCATGGCTGTGTGCTTGATTTTATACACTTGTCAGCAACGGGTGTGGCTGAAATAGCCGAATCCACGAATTTGAAGTGGTGTCCACATACCTTTGTATGTACAGTATAGTGTATCTACCGCTATCACTTCAGTATCCCTGGACATTGTAAATACGCTACTGGAACTGACCTTGTACATAGTATGCTTACTTCTCATGTTCTTCTTATTTCTTATTTTTATTTCTCATGTGTTGTTTCTCTACCTTATAGTTTTTTACTACTACATTTTGTAATTGCTTACTGCATTGTTGGGTTTAGAGTTCAAGAGAAGCATTTCACCGTACTTGTCCATGAGACGTTAAAACCTGAAGCTGAAACTTGATGTCTGCAGAGAATGACAGGGTGTTGTCCAGGGTCACACCAAGGTTTCATTCTGAAAGGGGGACACCGTGGATTTGTCGACCATGATGGAGAGGCCTTGGAACATGAGGTGGTGGACCGACATCCAAGCTGAGATATCTGCCAGGCATGCAGAAATGCGTGTCGCCACCTGGGTATCAGAATGGGGGAGGGAGAAAAGTTGTGTCATTCGCAAAGCAGTGTCATTCGCAAAGCAATGATAGGAAAGACCATATGAGGATATGACGGAGCCGAGTGACTTGGTGTATAGAGAGAAGAGGGAAGAGGAGAGAAGAGGAGAGGGCCTAGAACCGAGCCCTGGGCAACACCAGTAGTGAGAGCATGTGGTGCAGACTCAGATCCTCTCCACGTCACCTGGTAGGAGCGACCTGCCAGGTTGGATACAATCCAAGAGTGTGCAGAGCCTGAGATGCACATACCCGAGAGGGTGGATCTGATGGTTCACAGTGTCAAAGGCAGTGGATAGATCTAGGAGGATGAGAACAGAGGAGAGAGACTCAGCTTTGGCAGAGCGGAGAACCTCCGTGACGCAGAGGAGAATGGTATCAGTTGAGTAAGCCATCTTGAAGCCTGACTGGTTAGGGTCAAGAAGACAAGTGACAGTGACAGCATGAGGAAATAGACAGGTGAGAAAGGGGAAAAGAGAAAATCTCCACTTTGGAGAAATGAGTCGCCCTCCGTCAGGGCCAAAAAAGTGTAAAGACTTAAGGGCAACATATTGGCAGTTTCAAACGCTGCCGGAGACTAGGAATTCCATCTGGTTTGTGCGTGCAGAGTACATTAAATTAGAAAGATTTCAGCCACGGGGTGGGGAACGTCTGTAAATCCTACAGGGAGAGGAGAGAACTGGGATAGAAAACACACACCGGTAACAAAGCTACAAAAGAGCTAAATGAAATCATCTGAAAATAATGAGGTGATTTACTCAAGTGAGAGAGATTTGTCATATAATAGGACTGGTCCAAACAGTCTTAAAATGCTTCCTGTCCTTCATCCCACTGACCCTGTGACCATTCTCAGATGAGTCACTGTCATGGGACTAGTCCCAACAAGTCCCTTCATTCCAACTGATATGCCCTGGCCGGGCATTGCACTTGACTTTTAAAAGTCATTTACACTTGTGTCGACATCCGCAGTGATAACCGTGAGTGTGATCCCTGTGAACGTCAGGGAAATTGTCTTTAAAGGGCCATTCTGGGATTCAAACAACAACAAAGCTTTTCTCTGCAACTCTTCATTTTCTCTTTTGGTAAACAGCTATGGGATGGGGGTTCCTAGACGGAGCTGTTGATGCAAGGAATGACAGTTTTAACGAGGCTATACAGTGTTTGTTTGAAGTGAAATGGCGTTTTGTCCTTTATTCCCACTGACCTGGAAAAAGAGGGAGGGAGGGGGGACTTGATAGATAAGAGTCAATCAACCTTTGAGCTGACGCCATATTGCTGTCACCTATCACTCACACAGTAACTCACACAAGGGGCTGATGCGGTAGGTGATACAGGATGGCAAAACAAACTTCAACTCCTTGAGATGCACCCATCTGAACCCAGTGTCCTCTCTATATTTCTGTGAGGTGGCACTGGGGTCACAGGGGACAAATACAATAGGATGAGACATTGTTTGAGCTGGCTAATGTTTTAAATGTTAATAAAGCGATGATTAAGCACGTACATATTGCTCTTTGCAGCTGCGTCGTGGTCAAAAGTAGTGTACTTTAAAGGGAATAGTGGCATTTGGGACTCAGCTTTACTCTCTGTGTCTTCTAATAGGCCATAAAGTGCAAAGCTGATGATGAGGTGGTATGGGTGTCACTGTCGGCAGGAGGTTATGAATGACATTATGGCTGGTGGCGGTTTGTGCCAGGTGACTGGGTTTGACTTAGGAGTCACTGAGTTTAGTGTATAGCACAGTTCTCTCTTTCTTTCTCTATCCTCTGCTCCCTTTCTCTTTCCGGCCATGTAAAAGTTCTCGTTCATGCTCTCTGTGTTACTAGGGCTGTTGCGGTGACCATATTACCGCCACACCAGCGGTCACGAGTCCTGACGGCAGTCAAATTCCATGTGACCGTTTAGTCACGGTAGTTAGGCTTCTCCAAGCTCAGATGCTGCTGATTGTCATTAGTAGCCTACCAAACTTGCTAACTGCCTGGTACTCGGCACTGTATTGTCCCTCTAATCACTCTGACATCAATGCAAATGTATTCAAAAATCTAACACTTCATGAGATCCCATAAGCTCATGTTGCGCAACATTTCAATAGGCTATGCAATTGAGTGAGAACACAGTGACGGCCTCTACTAAAAATAGGATAGTCAGGTTTCTATAGTCTTGGCCTAGTATATTTATTTCTCAACTTTCCTAATATTAAGCACATTGCTTATATTTACAGCAGGTGTATAGCCTACCTGGCTGGCATGAAAATAAACCACAGGGAAAAGCGTCCTCCATTCACCATTTAAGTGTATAGATGACATGTATTTTTCCCCGCTGCTCCTGTTTCCATACAGGTGCATGATTATGGTTCATTCTAAATCAAAACAAATTTCACACATATATTATTTAGTATATGTAAAGACAAAATTAAATCAAGAATAGTATGATGGGTGACAATATTAGCCTGTCACTTCTGAATTGTATATTATCACTTGTGAATGATGCCCAGCATGAGAAATACAATGAATCTTAGTCGCACACCTCATGTAGCCTAGCCCATAGGCCTAAATGTTT
>NC_074666.1:93514722-93528971 GCF_029448725.1 Salvelinus fontinalis
TCCCAGTGTGCCACACTAACTTACCTGTAGGGCCAATCTCCCAGTGTGCCACACTAAGTTACCTGTAGGGCCAATCTCCCAGTGTCCCACAGTAAGTTACCTGTAGGGCCAATCTCCCAGTGTTCCACACTAAGTTACCTGTAGGGCCAATCTCCCAATATCCCACACTAACTTACCTGTAGGGCCAATCTCCCAGTGTCCCACACTAACTTACCTGTAGGGCCAATCTCCCAGTGTGCCACACTAACTTACCTGTAGGGCCAATCTCCCAGTGTGCCACACTAAGTTACCTGTAGGGCCAATCTCCCAGTGTCCCACAGTAAGTTACCTGTAGGGCCAATCTCCCAGTGTCCCACACTAAGTTACCTGTAGGGCCAATCTCCCAGTGTCACACACTAAGTTACCTGTAGGGCCAATCTCCCAGTGTGCCACACTAAGTTACATGTAGGGCCAATCTCCCAGTGTCCCACACTAAGTTACATGTAGGGCCAATCTCCCAGTGTCCCACACTAACTTACCTGTAGGGCCAATCTCCCAGTGTGCCACCTTAAGTTACCTGTAGGGCCAATCTCCCAGTGTCCCACACTAACTTACCTGTAGGGCCAATCTCCCAGTGTGCCACACTAAATTACCTGTAGGGCCAATCTACCCGGGTGCCACACTAAGTTACCTGTAGGGCCAACCTCCCAGTGTCCCACACTAAGTTACCTGTAGGGCGAATCTCCCAGTGTGCCACACTAAGTTACCTATAGGGACAATCTCCCAGTGTGCCACACTAAGTTACCTGTAGGGCCAATCTCCCAGTGTGCCACACTAAGTTACCTATAGGGACAATCTCCCAGTGTGCCACACTAAGTTACCTGTAGGGCCAATCTCCCAGTGTGCCACACTAAGTTACCTGTAGGGCCAATCTCCCAGTGTCCCACACTAACTTACCTGTAGGGCCAATCTCCCAGTGTCCCACACTAAGTTACCTGTAGGGCCAACCTCCCAGTGTCCCACACTAAGTTACATGTAGGGCCAATCTCCCAGTGTCCCACACTAAGTTACCTGTAGGGCCAATCTCCCAGTGTCCCACACTAACTTACCTGTAGGGCCAATCTCCCAGTGTGCCACACTAAGTTACCTGTAGGGCCAATCTCCCAGTGTGCCACACTAGGTTACCTGTAGGGCCAATCTCCCAGTGTGCCACACTAACTTACCTGTAGGGCCAATCTCCCAGTGTGCCACACTAAGCTACCTGTAGGGCCAATCTCCCAGTGTGCCACACTAAGTTACATGTAGGGCCAATCTCCCAGTGTGCCACACTAAGTTCCATGTAGGGCCAACCTCCCAGTGTCCCACACTAACTTACCTGTAGGGCCAATCTCCCAGTGTCCCACACTAACTTACCTGTAGGGCCAATCTCCCAGTGTGTCACACTAAGTTACCTGTAGGGCCAATCTCCCAGTGTCCCACACTAAGTTACCTGCAGGAACAATCTCCCAGTGTCCCACACTAAGTTACCTGCAGGAACAACCTCCCAGTGTCCCACACTAAGTTACCTGTAGGGCCAATACAGGAGTGTGACATTGCCAGATACAAATTTCAATAATTTCAAACAAAAGATTTTATGTCCTCGGTTTCTCTTAAAAGATGATAGCAGAAGCTTCCGGGATATGTCTTCAAGTTGAATGCTGGAATGTATTTACAGTAAGCAGCAAACAGAAGCAAACGGGACGAAACGGGGAGGGACACCGGAATTTGCCCAATCAGAAATAGTTGATTTTGTTTTTCTACAGTGTGCTGACATGATGACATGCAAGGTGAATTTCACCAGTCCAATAATGTTCTGATGAAGATGATCCTGTCCAATAAGTGGTGTAGTTTGGAGTAACCTTTAGTTGATGGATGCATGACTCTCTATGTAGACAAACACATCAATGGAGAGCAATTACTCTTGGTCAGATTTAATGATCAACTGACCACAGTTACAACCATGACTTACTACTTCCTGTTCTTGCTCAAACTATTATTAGCAACAAATGAGTTGCTAGGTAGATAATGAATTAACATTACAATGTACAACTTTCCCAGCTCTGTAGATTTTGCTGTGAAGAGAATTATTAGATCATTTGTTTTGTTACTGTCCATATGTAGCTTGTTTTTGGTCGCAGGTTCAGGAATGGCTGAAGAATTTACCTGGAGCAAACTCTGCAAATAGCACTGCTGGGTAATTTGAAGAGTCATAGTCAATCAATCAATAATATAATACTTTTAGTAAAAAAACTCTTTAATTTACAATCTGTAGAAACTATGAGAATAGAAAGGTTCAGAACTTTTGTGAAACATCACAGCACAGTTGAAATATATATATGGCAGCTAGAAATCCAAACTGGATGTTCTTCTGAGACAGATGGGAGGGGTTGATGGGAGCTGAACGGTGGGACTAAAAACAACAAGATAACTAATTTAAAATATACTGCGTCCATAAAATATACATAGTATGTATAAGCTGGAAGTAGAAGCCTAAGTGTTTTTGTCCTTTAGTTTACTCCAGTTAAGGGAGGGGTGGTAGGGTTAGGGGGAAATAATAAAGGAAATATATTTTTTTAAATATATATATATATATTATTATATACAGTACCAGTCAAAAGTTTGGACACACCTACTCATTCCAGGGGTCCATTTTTATTATTTTCTACATTGTAGAATAATAGTGAAGACATCAAAACTATGAAATAACACATATGGAATCATGCAGTTATATTTTATATTTGAGATTCTTCAAAGTTGCCACCCTTTGCCTTGATTACAGCTTTGCACACTCTGATGCAGATAGAACTATACGAAATGTATTCACATGTCACCTAATACGTTATGAAAACACATTTTTGCAATATGTCCTGTGTCTACATAACGGTGCCCTCTGTACAGCAGTGGAGGCACCTCAGAGGAGGAAAGGGAGGGCCCCTTAAAAAAGTTATTATTTTTAGGTAAAACTATACTAAATATATTCACGTCACCAAATACCTGATTAAAACTCATTTTTGCAATGGTCTACAGTAGTTTCAACAGTACCCTCTATAACATGGTAGCAACATGGTGTAGCGGGAGGACAGCTATTTTCCGTTCTCTTCTGGCTATATTGATTTCAATACAAACCCTTGTGCTCCTCATCCCCTTATATAGACCTAAATGGTAATTATGAACACTTCCTGAGGACGTCCTCCAACCAATCGAAACTTTTGCAGTATGAACTGACATGTTGTTCATCCAATCAAAGGACCAGAGAATGAATCTTATATTATGCATGTGTAATTTAGAAGCTTGGTGAGTTGGTAACATTATTGGATAGATTGAGTTTGAGACAGTGAACAGTGATAATTCAAATGAGTTTATTCAAACTACTAGAAATGGAGGTTGTAGATTATATATTGTTTTCTTGGTTTTAAAACTTAATTTTTGTGTCAAGTTACTGTCATGTATTTCAATTTGCTTTGCTAACATGCCCCTCCCACCTGAGAATCTGTCATTTTCAGCCATGTATTTCCTGTGTTTGAGGGGTGCAAAATTCACTTGTCACTTAAATCTCACTGGATTGATTGCTTTCATTCTACTCTTGCTTGTGCCTGACGTTTTTTTCCCATTAACGTTATAAGCGCGGAAATGTTTGTAATGACCTGTCGAACACACCCCGGTAATGGCTGAAATGGGCTCAGTGGAATACATTGTCTTTCCATTGAAACAATAAGAACGCTAAAGCTTCGTAAGGATTTAACGCACTGTCTCAACACTTACATCACAAGAAAGAGAAGAATGGGTGTTCATTTTTTGTGGAAATGATTATTATTATTTTTTTATACAGTTGAAATATTTACAAATTAGATGTGCTGAAATGAAAGCAACTTCCGAAAATTAAAACTCGGATTATAGTGATATTATGTCTGATCTTGCAAACAATTTAAAGTATGTTTAGAAACATTTAATCTAGAGCCAAGCGTGTTTTTTTATCCAAGGGTATACTGCTATTGCCACAAGAAAACTTGACAAAAACATTGTCCGTGCCAGTCAAATGTTTTATGTGCTATAATTCATTTAATATCTGATGGATTATAAAAATGCAAAATTTTTGGAGTGTCTTCCTCCATTGTCCAATGTTGCATTTCTTTAAATTGTTTTGATAACCTTTTAACAATTTTGATGACCTTTGCTTCTATCGCAGTTCAGTTCTCTCTGCCAGAATTGACAACGTAGTGATTTTTTTTGTTGAAGAACCCCTTCATTGCCCACAACAGAGTCAAGGTTCTGGGGAAAAGTTGAATCAATCATGTAATTGACAAAGGTCTGCATATTCACAATGCCTAACACAACGAGAAGGTAAGAAGAAACAGGTATGGTCTCAAGCAGCTTATTGACACTTCTGCATTTTTTGGGCATATAAGAGTTGGCTTTTAGGGGGCATGACGAGCGGGAAGTTCTGCTAACGAGGGCAACTACAAAGAGCTTGCAGAGTTAATTGCACATTACGATGCTTTGCTTGTTGAGCAAGTGGAAGTTTCTACTGTCTTCTATTGAATGTCAAATCAACTCAGAATGATTTTAAAGCTTCCATTTAATCATCCATTAAAAGTAAGATTAAAAGAAAAGTTGACGCAGCAAATTTTTTCACATGGCAACTGGATGAAACCACAGACATCAGCTGTCGCTAGCAGTTCTCCGTTATCAACAGGTATGTGGATGATCAGGGCTTTTTTCCAGGAACGTTTCGTGAATCTTTGGCTACTTTCATGTGTCAAGTGGGCTAGATGCACAGTCTGTGTTTGACCTGAAATGTCTGAGTTTAACTTCTTGGAGAAAAAAAACGTGTTGCCTAAACCGATGATGGCGCTGCTGTAATGCACTGTATCTGCTATTTGTATTCACAGCTAAGTCCCCTCCTGTTCCCTGATTAAGAGGTGATGACCACTCCAATCCACTACCAGTGTCTACTCTCTGCTGACATGAACAGAAGCCATGTCTGACGTGTCCTCTAATCCACTGACACATTGAATGTTCCCTCTGCAAGCACCGTGAGTAGCCCATGTCAATTTTCACTCATTACTGTATGTAGAGTCAATCACACACACACAAACACAATCCCGTTATTGTTACATTTACATCAGTGTGATTTTAATCTTTGCTTGGACTTACTCGTTCTTAGCTCCCATGACTAACTGTGTTGTGTTGTTGTTTTTTGTTGTTTTTTGTCTTCCCAGTCAAATCCTGTCCTGCCCTCATGGTGAGCCTGTCCTGCACTGAAGCCTCTGAACACCTCAGTCCCTGTCCTGCACTGAAGTCAAGCCTCTGAACACCTCAACTCATGCGCAATACCCTCATTCGATCACTGCTGTGATACCTGTGACAACACAGAGGCGGATGCAAGATGCAAGCAACGATGGACCTGTCGATTGAAATCATCATTAAGGGAGTAATCCAGAATGTCCCTAGCAGGTACCCAACTTCTCCGGACCGTAACCCTCCCAGTCCACCAGGTACTGGATTCCGCGTCCCCTCCTTCTAGAGTCCAAAATACGATTGACAGAAAAGGTGGGTTCCCCATCAACAAGTCGTGGTGGCGGGGGAACCGGGACCGGCGGGTTAATGCGTGCCTAAAACACAGGTTTTATTTTAGACACATGAAAGGTAGGATGAATTCTCCTATACGCCGGAGGAAGCTTGAGCCGGACCGCCACCGTACTAATGATCCTGGTGACTTTAAACGGGCCGATAAATTTGGGGGCAAGCTTGTTCGAAACGGATCGGAGTGGAATGTTCTTAGTAGAAAGCCACACTCCTTGGCCAACGACATATACCGGAGGCTTCGACCGGCGGCGATCGGCCTTAGCCTTGGTGCGTGCCCCCACCCGGAGAAGAGTCTCACGGGCTCTGCTCCATGCGTGACGGCACCTCTGGATGAAAGCGTGAGCGGAGGGCACAGTGACCTCGAACTCCGTACTGGGAAAGATAGGTGGCTGGTAACCTAAACTACACTCAAACGGAGAGAGACCCGTGGCTGCCACTGGCAACGAATTGTGAGCGTACTCAACCATAGAGAGTTGTTGACTCCAGGAAGAGGGATTCTTAGAAACCAAACATCGCAACACTCTCTCCAAATCTTGGTTGGCCCTCTCCGTTTGACCGTTGCTCTGGGGATGAAACCCTGAAGACAGACTGACACTCGCTCCCAGTAACCTACAAAACTCTTGCCAAAACTTGGACACAAATTGGGGCCCCCTGTCAGAAACTACGTCCATCGGCAGGCCATGTAAGCGAAAGACGTGATCCACGACAGTTACCGCTGTCTCCTTGGCAGATGGTAATTTAGGCAAGGGAATAAAATGAGCCGCCTTCGAGAACCGGTCCACCACGGTCAAAACCACCGTCTTGCCCTGGGAGGACGGGAGGGCGGTAACAAAATCTAGCGCGATGTGGGACCAGGGTCTCGAAGCGACCGACAGCGGTTGGAGTAACCCATCTGGAGGTCGATTAGAAGTCTTCCCAGTGGCACAAACCGAGCAAGCCAAGACAAAACTGTGAATGTCACGAGCCATCAGTGGCCACCAAAAGCGTTGCTTAACCAAAAAGCTAGTGCGGATGACTCCTGGATGACACGCTATGTTGGAACAATGCCCCCATCGAATAACATCGGACCGACACCCCTCCGGCACAAACTACCGATTAGGCGGTCAACCGGGCGGAGGCTTTACCCCTTCTAAGGCCGTTTTGACCCTCGATTCAACCTCCCATGTGAGTGTGGAGACCACTAGGGTCCCGGGTAGGATGCACTCGGGAGTGGATGGGCGTTCGGAATGGTCAAAAATACGAGAAAGGGAATCGGGTTTGACATTCTTGGAACCCGGGCGATACGAGAGAGAGAAGTCAAAACGTCCGAAAAAGAGTGCCCACTGCGCCTGCCTGGAGTTGAGTCGCTTGGCGGTTCTGATATATTCCAAATTCTTGTGATCGGTCCAAACTATAAAAGGTACCCCCGAACCCTCTAACCAATGGCACCACTCCTCCTGTGCTAACTTCACTGCCAACAACTCTCTGTTGCCAATGTCGTAGTTGCGTTCCGCAGGTGATAACCGATGGGACAGGAACGCGCAATGGTGCATCTTGTCGTCAGAAGAGGAACGTTGGGAAAGTACCGCACCTACCCCCACCTCTGAAGCGTCCACCTCCACCACGAACTGACGCGAGGGATCGGGAGCTATGAGGATGGGGGCCGAAACAAAGCGACTCTTGAGTTTGGCGAATGCAGCCTCGGCTGTATCGGACCACCTGAACGTCACTCTGGGGGAGGTTAAGGCGGTAAGAGAAGCGACTATCTGGCTAAAGTTGCGAACGAAACGCCGGTAGAAATTGGTGAATCCCAGAAACCTCTGTAGAGCCTTACGGGAATCTGGGCTTGGCCAATCCACCACAGCCTTAACCTTGTCAGGATCCATGTGAATACCTTCAGTCGAGACGATGTAACCTAGGAATGGAACGGATTGTGCATGAAAAATGCATTTCTCCGCCTTGACAAAAAGTCCATTCTCCAACAACCTCTGAAGCACTCGTCTGACGTGCTGAACGTGTTCCTGGAGAGAAGAAGAAAAAATCAGTATGTCATCCAGGTAAACATATATGAACTGATCAATCATATCTCTCAGCACGTCATTGACGAGTGCCTGGAAAACCGCTGGGGAGTTGGATAGCCCAAAAGGCATGACCAAATATTCGAAGTGCCCTCTGGGGGTGTTAAACGCGGTCTTCCATTCATCCCCCCTCCTTATGCGAACCAAATGATATGCATTACGTAAATCCAACTTAGTGAACACGGATGCTCCCTGTAACCTTTCAAAGGCTGAGGACATCAACGGTAAGAGAGAGAAACAGCCCCGAGAGAAACAGCCCAGACACACGACACAACCTCAGGGAAGTAACAATGATCTGACAACAAGAAACACTGGTTACAGAACATATAAAGAGAAGATAAGTGATTCCAGCTGGCGCAGACAATCAGGCCGAGATTGGGAACCACGCCCACACAAACACGGGAGAGAGAGAGAGAGAGAGAGAGAAAAAGAGAAAGAGAAAGAGAAAGAGAAAGAGAGAGAGAGAGGGAGGCAGTGGATTCATGAACCGTGACAATACCTTCCACTGTGTAAGTAGTCCTCTCATTCCCATTCCCCATAACATTTTACCTTAAATGTCTTTTTTAAATGTTTTAGGTTAAAATAATTTGTCTTTGACGATTTATGAAACACTTTGTCGTCTATACCGTTGATCTCCCATCCTCCTCAATTGTCCAAGTCACCAGCCTCCACTACTGAACAGTATTATATAAGAGACAGGCATTGATTAGCTAGCTGTGTCTTCTGTACGTGAGGAGGAGACAGTGATTGGCGAGCACAGCCCTCTCTGTTTGGGGTCTGGTTGGGTGAACCCTCTCTGTTCAAATCTGTAAAGGTGTAAAGTTGCCTCTACTCTTTCATTCAAAAGGTGTGTGTGTGTCACTTCTCAGCTATAGAGGTCATCTGGGACAGTGGGGGATAGAGGTTTTATAAGCCAAGTCTTTCTATGTCTCCCCCTCACTCCTCTCTTGTGCTATCGCTCTCTTTCGCTCCCTCTCTCTCTCTCTTTGTCTCTCTTTCTTTCGCTCATTCTTTCTCTCCCTCTCTCAACCCCCCCGTCCCCCCCGTCCCAGTTTCTCTGTTACACACTCAGACATCTTGCCATCCTCACCTCTCTCAGAGACCCGTATTAGTGTGTCAGTCAGGGAGGCAGATTCATGCGGTTATTGCCTGTGTTTTTATCAGCCCAGCTGGTATCTGCAGTGCTGTGTAACTGCAGAGTGGTGCTCGTCGCTGCATCGTAATATATCCCTGCATCCCCTATATGGGAGCCCACCCACACCAGACTTGGGTTCAAATACTATTCAACATCATTTTTTTTTATTTTTTTATCTGTGCTCGATTGAGCTTGCCTGGCAAAATGGACCAACATAATCATCCCACAACTGCAAACCCCGCCCATCGTGGCACTCCAGGCAGGGTAGAGCAAACGATCAAAGTATTTGAAAGATTTTGAATAGAATATCAACCCAGGGGTGCTGTCCCACAGCTCTGCAGTCTACCCACGGGGAGCGAGAGGGGGTTGGTACTGTACTGTTTTAGTGGCTGGCAGGTTATAGGGTAGAAGTGATGGACTGATCATTCGTTCCCTCGAGGTTGCGATCAGTGTCACGGATCATCAGTCAAACGTCACATTACCTCCCGAGTGTTGCTGTTGAGGATCAATACGGTATGTACAATTACAGCAGAATTCATCCAGAAGTGTGTGTGTGTGTGTGTGTGTGTGTGTGTGTGTGTGTGTGTGTGTGTGTGTGTGTGTGTGTGTGTGTGTGTGTGTGTGTGTGTGTGTGTGTGTGTGTGTGTGTGTGTGTGTGTGTGTGTGGATCTTAAATGGCTGCGCAGTAGTATCTAGTTCGCAATTACAGAGGTGTAACCTGTAGAACCTCATCACAAACGAGTGGCCAATTAAATGTCACCACGACTTTCAACTGCAGCAGGAACACTCTGTACCTCATTGCCGTGTACACACTAGGGGAGAACATACTCTGAGTCGTTATTCCCCCCAGGGGTGTGTGCTTAGCCCTCCTGAACTCCCTGTTCACCCATGGCTGTGTGGCCACGCACGACTGCAACTCCATCATCAAGTTTGCTGACGACACAACGGTGGTCAGTCTGATCACCAATGGCAACAAGGAGGAGGTCAGAGACCTGGAGGTGTGGTGCCAGGACCACAACCTCTCCCACAATGTCAGAAAGACCAAGGAGCTGATAGTGGACTTCAAGAAACAGGGCGGGTGCACACCTACAGCCACATCAAGGGGGCCACAGTGGAGAGGGTCAAGAGCTTCAAGTTCCTCAGTGTCCACATCACTGAGGACTTATCATGGTCCTCTCACACCAGCAGAGTCATGAAGAAGGCTCAGCAGTGCGTCTTCTCCCTCAGGAGGCTGAAACGATTTGGCACCTCAGATCCTTAAAAACTGTTACAGCTGCTCCATGGAGAGCATTCTGACTGGTTGTATCACAGTCTGGTATGGCAACTGCACCTCGACCAGAAGGCTCTAGAGATGTAGTACTATCACTACTGATTATTGATTGCTATTACCATTAGTATCTAGCTCCACTGAGTATACAAAACAAGAAGAACACCTGCTCTGTCCACTGACCAGGTGAGTCCAGGTGAAAGCTATGATCCTTTATTGATGTCACTTGTTAAATCCACTTCAATAAGTGTAGATGAAAGGGAGGAGACGGGTTAAAACCCCTTAAGGTCGATCTAATTAACATAATACTAATAATAATTAACATAATACAAAATCCCCATACAAATCTGTCAATTTAAGCTAGAGATATGTTTTTTTGCATAGAATGCGTCTCAATCCACTGCATCCGCCTATATAACACTTCTGCATCTGTGGTGAAAGGTTGCAGAGCTGGAGAGGTGTTTGTCAGACCATGAGACATCCCATCTGTGGTGAAAGGTGACAGAGCTAGAGTGCTGTTTGTCAGACCATGAGACATCCAGAAAATCGGTCTTCTCACAAAATCGTCTGTAGCGGCCGAACGGTTTGGCCTACAAACTATTATGACCCCTCTATAGAAAGATGAGACTCTCACAAACACGAACGTATTGGGACTCGTCTGAAGTCGGTACAGCCGATCTGCCAGCTTCTGTCTGTAGTGTCCGAACAGTTTGGGCTATGCATTAATACGACAACTCTGTGTAAAGATGAGACTCAAGAACACGTACATCTGAAGGTCCCCCGGTACCAGTTGAAAACATGTGTGAAAGTATACAGTACCAGTCTAAAGTTTGAACACACCTCCTCATTCAAGGGTATTTCTTTATTTTTACTATTTTCTACATTGTAGAATAATAGTGAAGACATAAACACTATGAAATAACACACATGGAATCAAGTAGTAACCACAACAATGTTTAACAAATCAAAATGTATTTTAGATTTTAGATTCTGCTGCCTTGATGACAGCTTTGCACACGCTAGGGAATTCTATCAACCAGCTTCACTTGGAATGCTTTTCCAACAGTTTTGAAGGACTTCCCACATATGCTGAACACTTGCGTTTACTTCACTCTGCGGTCCAAATCTCAATTGGGTTGAAGTTGGGTAATTGTGGAGGCCAGGTCATCTGATGCAGCACTCCATCTCTCTTCTTCTTGGTCAAATAGCCCTTACACAGCTTGGAGGTGGGTCATTGTCCTGTTGAAAAACAAATGATAGTCCCACTAAGCGCAAACCAGATGGGAAGGCTTATCGCTGCAGAATGCTATGGTAGCCATGCTGGTTAACTGTGCCTTGAGTTCTAAATAAATCACTGACAGTGTCACCAGCAAAGCACCCCCACATCATATAGGTTAGACACTTCAGAACAAACTTTCTTTAGATGTTTTGTATGGGCTAAAAGCAGTAAGGCCCCCCCAAAAAAAAATTAATATGTATTTTTTATACTTCAAAGGGTCTTAAAATAAAAAATCTAATAGCAAAAGGATCCTTGGTTTGACCTTCTTAAATCAATCTACACACAATACCCCATAATGACAAAGCAAAAACAGGTTTTTAGAAATTTCAGCAAATTAAAATATCACATTTACATAAGTATTCAGACCCTTTACTCAGTACTTTGAAGAAGAACCTTTGGCAGCGATTACAGCCTTGAGTCTTCTTGGGTATGACGCTACAAGCTTGGCACACCTGTATTTGGGGAGTTTCTCCCATTCTTCTCTGCAAACACTCTCAAGATCTGTCAGATTGGATGGAAGGCGTCACTGCACAGCTATTTTCAGGTCTCTCCAGAGATGTTCGATCGGGTTCAAGTCCGGGCTCTGGCTGGGCCACTCAAGGACATTCAGAGACTTGTCCCGAAGCCACTCCTACATTGTCTTTGCCGTGTGCTTAGGGTCATTGTCCTGTTGGAAGCTCTAGAAATAGTATTGGTGATTCCAAATTTCTTCCATTTAAGAATGATCAAGGCCACTGTGTTCTTGGGGACCTTCAATGCTGCAGAAATGTTTTGGTACCCTTCTTCAGATCGGTGCCTCAACACAATCCTGTCAATTCCTTCAACCTAATGGCTTGGTTTTTGCTCTGACATGCACTGTCAAATGTGGGACCTTATATAGACAGGTGTGCCTTTCCAGATCATGTCCAATCCTTTGAAATGAACACAGATGGACTCCAATCAAGTTGTAGAAACATCTCAAGGATTATCAATGGAAACAGGATGCACCTGAGCTCAATTTCAAGTCTCATAGCAAAGGGTCTGAATACTTATGTAAATAAGGTATTTCTGTTTTTTTATACATTTGCAAACATTTCTTAAAACCTGTTTTTGCTTTGTGTTTATGGATTGTTGTGTGTAGATGGATGAGGAAAACAAATAATTGTATTAATTTCATAATAAGGCTGTAACGTAATTAAATATGGAAAAGGTCAAGGGGGCTGAGTACTTTCCAAATGCACTGTATTACCACTAGTACCAGTCCCTTATATATATATATATATATATATATATATATATATATATATATATATATATAATGTTTTATTAGTAATACTATAACAAATAAAAAATAAACATTTTATGTGAGAATAGGCATTGGTCTGAAGCCAAAAAAGAAAGGAAATTCACATGAGCCACAAGAGGGCACGACAAAACCTTTTCCCCCTCAGGAGACTGAAAAGATTTGGCATGCGTCCTCAAATCCTCTAAAGGTTCTAGAGCTGCACCATCGAGAGCATCCTGACTGGTTGCATCACTGCCTGGTATGGCAACTGCTCGGCCTCCGACCGCAAGGCACTACAGAGGATAGTGCGTACGGCCCAGTGCATCACTTGGGTAAAGCTTCCTGCCATCCAGGACCTCTATACCAGGAAGTGTCAGAGGAAGGCCCTAAAAGTTGTCAAAGACTCCAGTCACCCCAGTCATAGACTGTTCTCTCTGCTACCGCACGGAAAGCGGTACCAGAACGCCAAGTCTAGGTCCAAGAGGCTTCTAAATAGCTTCTACCGACCAAGTTATAAGACTCCTAAACATCTAATCAAATGGCTACCCAGACTATTTGCATTGCCCCCTCTTTTACACAGCTGCTACTCTGTTGTTATCATCTATGCATAGTCACTTGAATAACTCTACCTACATGTACATATTACCTCAATTACCTCAACTAACCGATGTCCCCGCACATTGACTCTGTTCCAGTACCCCCCTGTCTCACAATTGTTATTTTACTGCTGCTCATTAATTGCTTGTGACTTTTTTATTTAGTTTTTCAACTATATTGTTGGTTAGGGGCTCGTAAGTAAGCATTTCACTGCAAGGTCTACCTACACCTGTTGTATTCGGTGCATGTGACTAATACATTTTGATTTGATTTGAATACCTATTCCACCCATGCTCTACCAAGGTTTTCCAGCACACAGCTTTGACCTATTACAGTAGCTATGTTGGTGTTGTACTTCAAACTATGTGTAGGCATGTTGCTTAGGATTTAAACCTTCTCAAACAGCCTAATTCAATCATTAATTTAAGTTACCGCACTGTTGGGTAGAGCATGCAACAACTTTTCACAATTTTCCCGCCGTGGGGAAAAACACAGGGGAGTTCTCATAGACCGCCAGCAAAAAAAGCCTCCATTTACATGTTGCGAATGAGTGCATTGCACACTAATTTTGGATTATAATTGATTTGTAAGGCTTTTATGAATGTCCTGCTGCCTAGTAGTGTTGCTTTGCTACCAGCCTATGTCAATGAGCGTTAGCATTTTAGCTAACATCTTCTGCGTCCAAAATAGTTTTTTTGCAACTTTTACAACCAAATATTTGACCGACAGGCTCAAATCGGTCTTACGTAGATAAATTTGAAATGGTGTTTTTTTACATTGGGTAAAAGTAGAGGTTCAGAGCTACAAAATGGTATATCATACACTACATTTGAGGAACAATGGGAAAGTAATGTTGCTTTGAAAGTTGATCAACTTGTAAACTCCCTTTTGAGAAAATGGCTTTTGAATGTTTTGGTACTACTATTGGAGAGCCCTTCTATGTCTACACCCATTCAGCATCGTTCACACCCACTTAGGCCTTAGCCCCACCTATCTCTTTAAGGTTTGATCTGAATGTACTAACATTAGTCAAGCACCCAAGCTAA
>NC_074666.1:93529470-93534687 GCF_029448725.1 Salvelinus fontinalis
AGATCTACAATACTGTTGAGATAATAAGAGGTGCAGGAGCTCCACAATACTGTTTAGCAAATAAGAGGTGCAGGAGATCCACAATACTGTTGAGATAATAAGAGGTGCAGGAGATCCACAATACTGTTGAGATAATAAGAGGTGCAGGAGATCCACAATACTGTTGAGATAATAAGAGGTACAGGAGATCTACAATACTGTTGAGATAATAAGAGGTGCAGGAGCTCCACAATACTGTTGAGATAATAAGAGGTGCAGGAGATCCACAATACTGTTGAGATAATAAGAGGTGCAGGAGATCCACAATACTGTTGAGATAATAAGAGGTACAGGAGCTCCACAATACTGTTGAGATAATAAGAGGTGCAGGAGCTCCACAATACTGTTGAGATAATAAGAGGTGCAGGAGCTCAAGCAGTAGAACATTTGAGGTGCCTGTACTCAGCTCCGGTGAATACGTTCAACAACAAATGACCGTACTGTACATGTCCGGGCATGTTGAACAAAGCACAAACAAAGGACTTGAGTGTTTTGAACAGCACACTGGGGTTTCTAGAAACAAACATCTAACGTTCTGTATTAATCTCTCCCTCATTCCCTGTGTGACCCTTTCTAATTGTTGAAGAACAATTGTCTTTCATGAGAGTGTGCAGTAAACTGGAGCATTCAGTTATCAGGAGCAATTATCAAGTATGTCATTGAATTGCAACTTGAAAACTCACTTAAACTCGTGAAGAGCACTTATTCTATCAGACGTCAGCTGTGTCTCAGTTGAATGCTTCTCCACTTCCTCTATCTAGTGAAAGAGATTTGCGTCAGTTCAAATCTGGCATCAGGACAAAATGTGATTCATAATCACCGAATATACTTTAAGTATTTTAATTAAACTCAAACTATAAATGGTAAATGCAATTTTCGTATATACGGGTTCATTGTATCTCCGCGCAGGGTAGATCAGAGAACTGTGGAATGTACTCAAATAGTAGTTTTTATACTATGACAATTTTATTCTCAACTTGTCCAGTTGGCCTATCATAGTAGAGGTTTAGCATGGTTCATACTCTTGCTCCTCCTTTGTGGGCCCCCGAACTTGTCCAAGCCCCTTGGCGTTTTCCTTCTCCACATCTGGTTGTTGGGTAGAGCAGCTCCATCCTGTGTCCCCCTCGATTATTCACTCAAACAATTCCTAATATGGTACTGTCCAGTATTCTAAACTCCTGGTTGGTCTAGAGAGATGCACTCCTCCCCTCTCCAGACTGTCCACAGCTTTTATGGCCTGTGGTGGCCAATCCTTACACACCTACACACACACCCCCTCTGTATTGTGTGTGTGTGTGTGTGTGTGTAACAAAACACTATTCATTTTCAACCTATATGCTACCCGGCTATAGTGCATAAACATAAATCCTAACACTAGCCCAACAGGGACCATTTCTGAATTGTGCTACTGGTCTGGACAGATGAAATGTTAGTTACAGAAAGTTGATGAACTGTTGCAGGAAATTTATACAATGAGTTTTACAGGAATTGGTGCGTTCCAATAATCACATCTTCTTCCTGTTGTGTCCATGGGCAAGAGGGGGTTTCCATGTACAAGTCATTTCCTGTCAAATCCATGAAGAGAAGTGAACAAGTACACACTTTGGAAGAAAGGAGAGATAATTGGGACACAGCCCTGGTGAGATAAAATTATAACACTGTAGCTGTGAAACCAGTGAGGTTTGAAATAGTCACAGTTAACGGATGACAAAGAACTGTTGGCAGTCTGCTCAGGCTTCCTATCTGTTCATAATAAAAAATGCTGAGTCATCTCTACAATACAGACAACTTTAATCAGAGCTTTATAGAGCAACTAGGCAGGAAGTGAAAAGACAACCATAAGATCCATTGTAATTATTGACAATGGTCCTTTATGACAAATGAGTAGTAGAACGTTCAGGGGGAAAAAGAGAACGCGATCGGTGAGGGAACGACTGCAAGAGTGTAATAACAAAAACATCACAATATAACAATATTACAATAAGAAGTATGATGGTGATAGATACATCTCAATATAACAATATTACAATGGTTTAGAAGTTCCTTTACTTTCATGGACTTCAGACGAGTACAGAACTACAGTGAAACAGCTATAGCGCAGCTACTACCAGTCTTTGGTATCAGGATTCTCTTTGGTAGTCACTACAAGGGTCAAGTCTGGCCAGGGACCTGATAGAGCTTGGCACTTGTGGGTTTGTATTTCCGCTAGACACTACAACATCACATGCCCTAGTGAATACGATCCTCATACATTTACAGAAATGTTGATTTGATTCAAGTGCCATGTCCCAGTCCTTCAGATAAAGGTAGTACAGTAACGTCAGGTCAAATTAATATCAAATCCGTTTGTAGACGTAGATGATTTTGTTGCAGTTTGGACAGCTGTGATCCACGTCTTTACATGAGTCTACACAGAACGGGATGGCGCAGCATGGCCAGCACCTAGAGGGTAAACAGTGGAATTAATTTATTGTCTCTGTCCAAAATGGTACCCTATTCCATAATGCACTAATTAAAGGTTTGAATATAGGCTTTAGTTGAGAGGGCTAACACTGTTGTGTGGTGCATCCGGGTTTCTTACCCCAGTCGGTCATATACACAGCTATACTACAGCATGGCATTACTGAATGATTTCTCTCACCCAACAATGAAGAGGCCTCCACAGATGAGCCAGGTAAGCAGGCCAGCGTTGGTCTCTGTATTGGTGACCACGTGCTGCTGGCAGTGGGGACACATGGTCGAACCTCCGACCTCCATCAGGCTAGGAGTCATTATTACCTGGGTTACTGAGGAGAGAGGAGAGAGAGAGAGAGAGAGAGAGAGGAGAGAGAGAGGAGAGAGAGAGAGAGAGAGAGAGAGAGAGAGAGAGAGAGAGGAGAGAGAGAGAGAGAGGAGAGAGAGAGAGAGAGAGAGAGAGAGAGAGAGAGAGAGAGAGAGAGAGAGAGAGGAGAGAGAGAGAGAGAGAGAGAGAGAGAGAGAGAGAGAGAGAGAGAGAGAGAGAGAGAGAGAGAATGTTAAGAGACGTTATTAGACATTATTACATGGGTCACTGAGGAGAGAGAGAAAGAGACAAGGTAATGAGTCATTATTACATGGGTCAGTGAGGAGAAAGAGAGAGACAATGTTAGGAGACATTGTTACATGGGTCACTGAGGAGAGAGAGAAAGAGACAAGGTAATGAGTCATTATTACATGGGTCAGTGAGGAGAAAGAGAGAGACAATGTTAGGAGACATTGTTACATGGGTCACTGAGGAGAGAGAGAAAGAGACAAGGTAATGAGTCATTATTACATGGGTCAGTGAGGAGAAAGAGAGAGACAATGTTAGGAGACATTATTACATGGGTCACTGAGGAGAGAGAGAAAGAGACAAGGTTATGAGTCATTATTACATGGGTCAGTGAGGAGAAAGAGAGAGACAATGTTAGGAGACATTGTTACATGGGTCACTGAGGAGAGAGAGAAAGAGACAAGGTAATGAGTCATTATTACATGGGTCAGTGAGGAGAAAGAGAGAGACAATGTTAGGAGACATTGTTACATGGGTCACTGAGGAGAGACAATGTTAGGAGACATTATTGCATAGGTCACTGAGGAGAGTCAAGGTAACCAAGTTACCCACCAAGTTCAATTTTTTTCCTTATTATTTTTCCTAACATTTTCCAATCTTTTATGTTTTTCTTCTTCTGTCCATCTTTCTTTTCTTGCCTCTTCCCATGTCATTTGTCTATCTCTCACTTTCCATCCATCCTTCTTTACAACTTTGAAGGGGGCACCGATGTGACACGGATTGTAGCGTAATTGAAGAGTGTAATGTAAAAGGAACTATTTAGTGGATCATGAAAACAACTTCATTTCCCTTATCTAGAAAGACAGAAATAAATATGTGAAAGGCAATGCTGACACTTAGTGGTCTGCTGAGTACAACTGCGCTTTATAAACTTTCTACACACATGCGCACGTGCACACACACACAATCACAGTTGAATTGCACTTCCTTATACTAGCCCAAAGAGAATCAAATAACCTTCCCTTACTCGTTTTGTTCTGCTAAACAGTTCTCCACAGCAGATAAGAATATTTCCTTTGAAACAGTTTAATGTAGAATCTTAACCAGGCTAGTTGAGTCTGCCTGAGAGCTGAGGAAGGAAAGCTGATCCAGGATCAGAGAGTCCATTCATTCCCACCAGGCTGCTGCACATTTTAGAGTGCCTCCAAATCAAATCAACCATGATTGGCTGGTACCTCTCTGGCACAGCACAATAACATCAGTGTTAGAGAAGGGTCACAACCCAAATGGGGGAGCGAGTCTGTGTCTCAAATGGCACTCTGTACCCTATATAGTATACTAGTTTTGACCAGGGCCCATAGGCCCACTATAAAGGGGATAGGGTTCCATTTGGGATACAGTAAGAGAGGAAAAGCCTCATCCAAAATATGGATGGAAACATTCACTGGTTATCTTAAGAATGTATACACAGATTTTGCTTTCTGAACTTTGCATTCTGTAACTTCATATCCCCTGGTTTCCCAGAGTAGCTCTGACTGAGACATTCTGTAACTTCATATCCCCTGGTTTCCCAGAGTAGCTCTGACTGAGACATTCTGTAACTTCATATCCCCTGGTTTCCCAGAGTAGCTCTGACTGAGACATTCTGTAACTTCATATCCCCTGGTTTCCCAGAGTAGCTCTGACTGAGACATTCTGTAACTTCATATCCCCTGGTTTCCCAGAGTAGCTCTGACTGAGACATTCTGTAACTTCAAATCCCCTGGTTTCTCAGAGTAGCTCTGCCTGAGACATTCTGTAACTTCATATCCCCTGGTTTCCCAGAGTAGCTCTGACTGAGACATTCTGTAACTTCATATCCCCTGGTTTCCCAGAGTAGCTCTGCCTGAGACATTCTGTAACTTCATATCGCCTGGTTTCCCAGAGTAGCTCTGCCTGAGACATTCTGTAACTTCATATCCCCTGGTTTCCCAGAGTAGCTCTGCCTGAGACATTCTGTAACTTCATATCCCCTGGTTTCTCAGAGTAGCTCTGCCTGAGACATTCTGTAACTTCATATCCCCTGGTTTCTCAGAGTAGCTCTGCCTGAGACATTCTGTAACTTCATATCCCCTGGTTTCCCAGAGTAGCTCTGCCTGAGACATTCTGTAACTTCATATCCCCTGGTA
>NC_074666.1:93534787-93572287 GCF_029448725.1 Salvelinus fontinalis
TAGTTCTAAAACAATATTAAACAAACACAACATTCCCTCCGTGTGTGTATGTGACAAACAGTGACACATTATATTATTATTATTATTGACATTTAACAAGGAGATGAGATATCTGTTTAGTAAATGTTTTATTTCTAAGAGATAATGAATTAAAGAGAACAATTGACATTCAAGAATAAGTTGTCAATGTGTTAACTACAACCAACATGCTGGATCTGTTTAGGGGTCAGTGCTCTAAAATGAGTCTCTCTGGGGAACATGATTCCAAAGCTAAGAGGTGAGATGACAATGTTGTTTAAGAATTTATGAAGAGTTTATTTCCAAAACGATATATCCACAGATTTTATCAGTTAGAAATTTTAAACTGTGCAGAAACATTTCTGCCACAACAGATCAAATTAAGATATGGCAACTGTACTATAAGTCTGTCTGGTGCTGGTTTCCCGATAGCAATGGAATTTAGGCTTACAAGTGTTTTAAAGATTTATCTATAATACAATGGCCGAAAATGTAACATGTGCATAGTTTGTTTTCTGTATATATGAATTACAAATCAGCCTTTACTTAAATCATGTTTCTAGTCTATTGCATAGTTACAATGTGTAATCATTGATGTCCCAGGAGCAGGAGTGGTAAACACTGTTTAAGTGTATAATTGTAATACATACATGCAGACACAGCATCATTCAAAGAATGGAGTTTGATAGACCTGGTATTGGATATGACTGAAAAAGAATGTCTCACAGAGATTCATACCTGAACCGCATCTTTATTTGCCAAGGAAGAGTACATGATCAGTGAATATATTAATTATACAGGCTACAAAGTGGGGATCTCATGCGTGGTAATAACTACAGTACATGTATATAGGACTTGCATCCAAGGCACAATAAAGTTATTATATTCTACTCTATCCATAGGCTTCATTTATGCCATTCAGACTTGAAGTTGATACAATAACTAGGATAGCTGAAGTTCATAGATTGGTATGACTATTAGTTCAGAACCTAACGTTTTAGGGTCCATACACAGGTCGGCTACATACTGTAGCTAGCTACACCTCCATAGGCATACAGTTATTTTATCCTCCACTACACAATAAGCAAGTAAATAGTTTGCTAGCTATGTTACTTCAGCTGCACTGCACAGCAAGGCAAGCTTACACAATTGTACATTCAATTTGCAGTAAATGCTTTAGCTAGCTATATTCTTTACATCCACTGTTTCCCAAGACGACAGCCTGGTTTGCTGGTTTTCTCAGGAGTCCCTAAAACATTAAACAACACGAATTACAATGTTATACTCATGTCATAACACCAGCTAGCTAACTGGCTAATGTTAGCTAGTCAGCTAACTTGCTAAATAGTGATTTTCGTGAATTAACTTTATGACAAAAGAATATGCACAATCGTTTGTCTCTACAACCATATTACTAACTAACATATAACATATAACTAACATATTACTCTACTAACATATTCCTCTCAATTGTAAATTTTTTACTTGACTCGTTATGACGTTATAATTACTTACATTTGCTTTCCCCATAATGTTTTGTCAGCCATCTTTGCTGAAGAAAGTCATCAAGTCACCACTCGTGTCAAATTCATCATTGGAATCACTCGATATGATTGATCATATAAAAACCTTGGGACCCAAATGCATAACGAGTGCTCTATCTCCCCCTTGTGATGGTCTGGAGCAATGAAGCTTTTTTAAACAAATACATTTCTCTCATTGAACAACCGCATGCCATAATTAAAAAACACATCAATCTTATTCATCATTTCCTTAAACAATACATTTTTCTGAAAACAGATATAAATCATTTTGGAATTAAACTTTTCTTATGTTTCCACATCTGAGCTCAGAGTAGATGAGATTGAATGTTTGTCTCTGTTGTGTTGAAGTCCAATCAAGCAGGAGAGACCAGCCTCCCCTGTACCCAGCTGTGTGTCCATGAAGAGTGACCAGTCTATGATTCCTCCTATAATGTTTAGAGAGGGAGACTTTTCTACTGAACAAAGGTAAGAAGAACTCATGGGTCATGGTCAGTGAGTTAAACAACACGGTCTCTAGTCAATTCTCCTCTCCCATTTTCCAATTTATTTAGGTTCTTTTCATAATCCATAGGCTAATCCTTTTTTCCATTTTCATAGTCCTAAAACAATATTAAACATGTGTGTGTGTGTGTGTGTGTGTGTGTGTGTGTGTGTGTGTGTGTGTGTGTGTGTGTGTGTGTGTGTGTGTGTGTGCGTGTGCGTGTGCGTGTGCGTGTGCGTGTGCGTGTGCGTGTGTGTGTGTGTGTGTGTGTGTGCACTCCTTTGATGTTTTCTCCACAGAAACCAACAGGAGAGAACAGAGTCAGAGATTCTCAGTGGTCAGTCTTCCCAGAGTCATCAAACAGACCTGTCCTCCTTATTCAGAGTATGTTGTTGTCCTGTTATGCACATACATTTTTGTTTACCTCAAGTAAAGTTGGATCTGTCAATCATTCATTAATGTGTTAATGAGACATTATTTATTTATTTCAGTTGCTTGAAGAGAATATTATGACATTTTTGAAGAATGAGCTGAATAGGTTCAAGAGGATTCTTAGTCCAGAACTCCCAGAAGGCTTTGAGAGTCAGAAGCAGGATAAGGAAGTGGTGGATGCTGAAGATGAGAAGCAGGAGAGCAGTGCCAGGAAGGGGGCTCTGAAGATCACACTGCACATCCTGAGGAAAATGAACCAGAAGGAGCTTGCTGACACACTGGAGAAAAGTAAGAGCTGTCTGCCTCATGTTGTCTGCCTCATGTTGAATGCTATTTTGTAACAAACATTTAAAAGCTGTAGCTAAGGTTAAGCTAAAGTAGCTGTGTAACTCAATGATACTGTAGCAGGCTTAATCCCACATTGAAATGAAAGCAGTACTAGTTAGACATTTTCTAACAAGGTAATCATGCTGCCTGAAAGTTGAACAACGCTAGCCTTGATGAGGCCCTTATCCTCTTGGGGTTGTTGTGTGTAGCATGATTTCCTTAGGGTCAAGCGACCTGGCTTCAAGCCTACCTTGGGTTAATACCCCCTCCTGCCATTTGCTACTCTGATGACCAAAAGTAGGATACTATATAAGGGTCAAAAGCATGTCCTGTTAAGAGGGATTTGTGATAGAGGCTGTGTTTTCTGAACAGAGGGAGTAGTGTAACGATCCTAACACCAAGTGACCTCGTCAACTAGCAGGGATGTGTTGTGTTGATTAATTTAGACAGAGAAGAGGAGAGACAGAGAGAGGAGAGAGACAGTGAAGAGGAGAAACAGAGAGAGAGACAGAGAGACAACATCAATAATACCATCAATAATACCAATAATAATATAATCAGTCACACCAGTGTGAAATGCATTATGAAAACATTTACACATTTCTACAGGCAGTTATGAGAATAAATTATTATAATGTACAACTTTACAACGCAATCCTACATTACTGGAGGCATTAAAACAGACAGTAATATTAATATCCTCTGTGTTATTTCTTCATTCAGAAGAGCTTGCTGTGATTTGCCAACGTGAACTCAAATCTAATCTAAAGAAGAAGTTTCAATGTGTATTTGAGGGGATCGCTAAACAAGGAAACCCAACACTTCTCAATAAGATCTACACAGAGCTCTACATCACAGAGGGTGGAACAGGAGAGGTCAATAATGAACATGAGCTGAGACAGATTGAGACAACAACCAGGAAACAAGCAAGACCAGAGAGAGGAATCAAATGTAACGACATCTTCAAACCCTTAACTGGACAAGACAAACTTATCAGAACTGTGCTGACAAAGGGAGTCGCTGGCATTGGAAAAACAGTCTCTGTGCAGAAGTTCATTCTGGACTGGGCTGAAGGAAAAGCAAATCAGGATGTCCAATTTGTATTTTCATTCCCTTTTCGGGAGCTGAATTTGATGAAAGGGGAGAAACACACTTTGATTGAACTTCTCAATCACTTCTCAATGGAAACCAAAGAATCAAGAATCTCCAACTATGACAAGTACAACGTTCTGTTCATCTTTGATGGTCTGGATGAGTGCCGACTGCCCCTAGACTTCCAGAAGAACAAGATCTGTTGTGACGTCACAAAGTCATCCTCTGTGGATGTTCTGCTGACAAATCTCATCAAGGGAAATCTGCTTCCCTCTGCTCTCCTCTGGATAACTACCCGACCTGCAGCAGCCAATAAGATCCCTTCAGGGTGTGTTGACCAGGTGACAGAGGTACGAGGGTTCAATGACCCACAGAAGGAGGAGTACTTTAGGAAGAGATTCAGTGATGAGGACTTGGCCAGCAGAATCATCTCACACATAAAGACATCAAGGAGCCTCCACATCATGTGCCACATTCCAGTCTTCTGTTGGATTTCTGCAATAGTCCTTGAACACATGCTGAAACATAAGAGAGAAGAGATGCCCAAGACTCTGACTGAGATGTACACACACCTTGTGGTGTTTCATACCAAATGGAAGAATGAGAAGTATCATGGGAAAGAAGAGACAGGCCCACACTGGAATAAAGAGAGCATTTTGTCACTGGGAAAACTGGCTTTTCAACAGCTTGTGAAAGGCAATATGATTTTCTATGAAGAAGACCTGAAAGAGGCTGGCATTGATGTCAATGAAGCATCAGTGTACTCAGGATTTTGCACCCAGCTCTTTAAAGAGGAATGTGGGCTGTACCAGGACAAGGTGTACTGCTTCGTGCATCTGAGCATTCAGGAGTTTCTGGCTGCTCTATATGTGCTCCTCTCATTCATCAACAACAATGAGAATCTAATGGCCGAATCGCAATCAAAGTACAGGAACTTTACTGCGCTGTTCAGAGACAAGCCTGAAGTTACTTTCTACAAGAGTGCTGTGGATAAAGCCTTACAAAGTGAGACGGGAAACCTGGACCTTTTCCTCCGCTTCCTTCTGGGCCTCTCACTGGAGTCCAATCAGAAGCACTTACGAGGTCTTCTGACAAAGACAAGAAGCAACTCACAGAGCCATGAAGAAACGGTCAAGTCCATCAAGAATAAGATCAGGGAGAACCCCTCTCCAGAAAAGTGCATCAATCTGTTCCACTGTCTGAATGAATTGAATGACCATTCTCTAGTGGAGGAGATTCAAAGCTACCTGAGCTCAGGAAATGTCTCCAGTGAAGAACTCTCACCTACACAGTGGTCAGCTCTGGTCTTTGTGTTGCTGACTTCAGAAAAGGAGCTAGATGTGTTTGACCAGAATAAATATTCCAGATCAGAGGATGGTCTTCTGAGGCTGCTGCCAGTGATCAAAGCCTCCAGAGCTGCTCTGTGAGTACAAACATAACATTTAAGTACTAATCATCAGGAAGAAACATTCCGTTTTGAGAAAATTGTGTATTATTGTAAAACACAATGAATCAATGGATAGGTTTTCACATTTGAATAACAATGTGACCATACAATTCTAGGAGACGGAAGATTGATGTAACGGTCCTGACCTGTTTTATGTTGTTTTTGTATGTGTTTAGGTCAGGGCATGTGTTTTGGGTGGGCAGTCTATGTTATCTGTTTCTATGTTGGTTTTGGTTGCCTGGTATGGCTCTTAATTAGAGGCAGGTGTTTTGCGTTCTCCTCTAATTAAGAGTCATATTTAGGTAGGGTGTTCTCACTGTTTGTTTGTGGGTGATTGTCTCCTGTGTCTGTGTCAATGTTACACCATACGGGATTGTTTCGGTTTGTTCGTGCGTTTTTGTAGTAAGTACTTGTTCGTTCGTTCTGCGTGTGTTATGTCAGTTCGTCGTACGAGTCTGTCTATTTTCGTTTTGTTATTTTGTTAGTTTATTCAAGTATAGTTTGTTTCGTTTTGTCTTGTAAATAAAATTCATCATGTTTTCACAACCCGCTGCGCCTTGGCTCGATCACTACTCCTCCTCTTCTTATGAAGAGAGAGAGGAACGCCGTTACAATTGATCTATCTGTTGTTTGAGAGAATAACCAAATGCATCTGCCATTGTCCTTCTACACTACTGGTGTTAAATTAACAGTGTGTTTGTGAAATCATGATGATCTCTTTGTCAGGCTGTCAGGCTGTGGAGTCACTGAGAAAGGCTGTGCTTCTCTGGTATCAGCTCTGAAGTCAAACCCCACACACCTGAGAGAGCTGGATCTGAGTAACAATGATCTGAAGGATTCAGGAGTGAAGCTGCTCTCTGCTGGACTGGGGAATCACCAATGTAAACTGGAGATTCTGAGGTCAGTATTCCTGTAGTTGGTCAACAAGTTCACCAGATCCACGTGTTTACCAGGCACACGTAGTCCACACCATATGTGTTTGGACTTGAAGTTTACCATTTTAAATTTGGTGCTATGCTCCAGCATTTTGGAATTGAGATTTGTTTCATTTTAGGCGACAGTACAGAATGTCACCTTATCTTTGAGCGTAATGGTGAGAGGTTAGCATGTTTTGTTGTATTATTAATGATTCATTCATGATTTTTCTTAATCATAGCATTACTAGGATTAATTTAATAGTGTTTAGAAACATGTTATCTACTCACTTAGAAAGAAAATTACTCCAGTTATCATCCACCAAAACATAACCCAAAACACAACCAAATCAAGCTTGATGTAGTCATTGTGTGCAAGGAATATGGGACAAAGCACTAAACTTTTGACTACTTTAATACTGTCACGCCCTGACCTTAGAGCTTTTCATGTCTTTATTTTGGTTTGGTCAGGGTGTGATTTGGGTGGGCATGCTATATTCATTTTTCTATGTTTTGTATTTCTGTGTTTTGGCCTGGTATGGTTCTCAATCAGGGACAGCTGTCTATCGATGTCTCTAATTGGGAACCATACTTAGGCAGCCTTTCCCACCTGTGTTTTGTGGGTAGTTATTTTCTGTTTTGTGTTTCTGCACCTGACAGAACTGTTTGTTGTCGTTTTGCTCTTTGTTATTTTTGTTCTAGTGTTCAGTTTTAATAAAAATCATGAACACTTACCACGCTACGCTTTGGTCCGATCCTTCTTCATGCAACAATGACCGTGACAGAACTACCCACCACCAAAGGACCAAGCAGCGTGGTAAGGAGGAGCAGCGTGGCCAGGAGTATGAGACAACCTAGGAGGAGGTAGAGAAATGGGCGGTCGACCCAGGGGGAGTGCCAGAGCCCGCCTGGGAGTTTATGGAGCAGTGCGAAGAGGGATACCGGAGACAAACACGGCTGGCAAGAAAGCGAGACAAACACGGCTGGCAAGAAAGCCCGAGAGGCAGCCCCCCAAAAAAATGTTTTGGGGGGGGACACGGGGAGTGTGACAGAGTCAGGTTGGAGACCTGAGCCAACTCCCCGTGCTTACCGTGGCGGGCGTCGTACTGGTCAGGCACCGTGTTATGCGGTGGAGCTCACGGTGTCTCCAGTACGCGTTCTTAGCCCGGTGCGCTATACATCCCAGCTCCCCGCATCTGCCGGGCTACGGTGAGCATCCAGCCAGGACGGATTGTGCCAGCCCTGCTCTCCAGACCTCCAGTACGTCTCTACGGCCCAGGATATCCTGCGCCGGCTCTGCGCACTGTGTCTCCAGTGCGTCTGCACAGCCCAGTGCGTCCTGTGCCTGCGCCCCGCAGGTGCAGGGCCAAAGTCACCATCCAGCCAGGACTGGTTGTGCAGGCTCTTAGCTTGAGACCTCCAGTGCGCCTCAACGGCCCAGTGTATCTGGTGCCTCGGCCGAGGACAAGGCCTCCTGTATGTCTCTCCAGCCTGGTGAGTCCTGTGCCTGCACCTAGAACTAACTCTCCCGTATGTCTCCCCAGCCTGGTGAGCCCTGTGGCAGCTCAACGTACCAGACTGCCCATACTTCTCCTACCTCCAGTGATGATCCACGGCACGAAGCCAGTGATGATCCACGGCACGAAGCCTCCAGTGATGATCCACGGCACGAAGCCTCCAGTGATGATCCACGGCACGAAGCCTCCAGTGATGATCCACGGCACGAAGCCTCCAGTGATGATCCACGGCACGAAGCCTCCAGTGATGATCCACGGCACGAAGCCTCCAGTGATGATCCACAGCACGAAGCCTTCAGTGATGATCCACGGCACGAAGCCTCTAATGAGGGCCTCCAGCAGCGACGCTCTCCAGTCCGGAGCCTCCAGCGACGACGTCCTCCAGTCCGGAGCCTCCAGCGACGACGTCCTCCAGTCCGGAGCCTCCAGCGACGACGTCCTCCAGTCCGGAGCCTCCAGCGACGACGTCCTCCAGTCCGGAGCCTCCAGTGACGACGTCCTCCAGTCAGGAGCCTCCAGCGATGACGGTGATGGTCGCCAGTCCGGGGCCCGCAGCGATGACGGTCGCCAGTCCGGGGCCTGCAACGAGGGTCCCCAGTCTGGTGTCGGCGGCGAGGGTCCCCACACCTGAGGCGCCACCTAAGCGGGGTGAGCTAGAAGTGGAGCGGGATCTACGTCCCGCACCAGAGCCGCCACCAAGGATAGATGCCCACCAGACCCTCCCCTATAGGTTCAGGTTTTGCGGCAGGAGTCATTTTTCTATGTTTTGTATTTCTGTGTTTTGGCCGGGTATGGTTCTCAATCAGGGACAGCTGTCTATCGTTGTCTCTAATTGGGAACCATACTTAGGCAGCCTTTCCCACCTGTGTTTTGTGGGTAGTTATTTTCTGTTTTGTGTTTCTGCACCTGACAGAACTGTTTGTTGTCGTTTTGCTCTTTGTTATTTTTGTTCTAGTGTTCAGTTTTAATAAAAATCATGAACACTTACCACGCTACGCTTTGGTCCGATCCTTCTTCATCAGACGACCGTGACAAATACACTATACGTGAATTGGTCAGAATAATTAAGAAGATACATTAAGTGCTTTCATTTCTAAATGGTGAAAGAGATATGTATGAAAATACCCTCAAATAAAAGGTGACATTACATACTGTCACCTCATATGAAACATTTGATCTAAAATGCTGGAGTATAGAGACATGTTCAAAATGTTAGCTTCACTGTCAAAATAGGAATGATGTGGGCTGTATACTGAATACAATTTTACGTATCTAGTTCTCCCATTTGAAGAAGTTGTAATTATTTAAACAAATTCACTTATTGTATTAAAATAGTCAAAAGTTTAGTGTTTGGTCCCATTTTCCTTGCCTGCAGTGATTACATCAAGCTTGTGACTCTACACACTTGTTGAATGCATATGCAGTTTGTTTTGGTTGTGTTTTGGATTGTGTTTTTCCCAATAGAAACTGAATAGTGAATAAAGTCCTGTGTCATTTTGGAGTCACTTCACTTGTATTGTCAGTAAGAATAGAAGATGTTTCTGAACACTTCTACATTCATGTGGATACTACCATGATTATGAATAATCATGAATTAATTGTGAATGATGATGAATGAGAACTTTACAGAGACATATCATGCCCCCTCTATTATTTGTAATGGTGAGATGTTAGCTGTTTTGTTGTAGCCTCTGTAACCTTCTCGCTCATTTTTCATTATTGATTCCCTATTTTTCTTAATTATAGCATCATCAGGATTATTTTAGTAGTGTTTAGAAACATGTTATCTATTCACTTAGACAGATGATTAATCCAGTTATCATGAACCATTCAGTTACTATTGGTCAAAACATAACCCAAAACACAACCAAAACAAACTGCTAATGCAGCCAACGAGTGTGGGACCAAATACTATAATTTTGACTACTTTAATACACTATGAGTGAATTGGTCAGAATACTTATGACTTATTCAAATGGGGAGAGTAGATACATAAAGTGCTTTTATTCTGAAACGGTTAAATAGATATGTATGACAATACTGTCAAATAAAAGGTGACATATGTGTACCTCATATTTTTCTCTCTACAGGCAATACTTTGATAATTTGTCATTTGTAATATTATATACATTTATGAATAGATATGGCAGGTATCAGGACACTGATATATCTGAATATGTTGAAGATTTTCACCACCAAAGAACAGCAGTGTGAATTTAAAATTATTTTACTCTTTGCAGGCTGTCAGGCTGTCTAGTCACAGAGGAAGGCTGTGCTTCTCTGGTCTCAGCTCTGAAGTCAAACCCCTCACACCTGAGAGAGCTGGACCTGAGCTACAATCACCCAGGAGACTCAGGAGTCATACTGCTCTCTGCTGGACTGGAGGATCCACACTGGAGACTGGAGAAACTCAAGTATGTAGAGGGTTTATGTCAATGTTCATATCAGACATGTTTGACTTATCAGGCTAGTTAAGACAAACATTCTTAACACCACTTGGACAAAGTTATATGCTGTGTGTGTGTGTGTGTGTGTGTGTGTGTGTGTGTGTGTGTGTGTGTGTGTGTGTGTGCGTGTGCGTGTTAACATGTATCACTCAATGAATGTCTGTTCTGCTTACCTCTACACAGTGTGGAATATGGTGGAGAGTACACAATGAAACCTGGGCTTAGAAAATGTGAGTGTTGACTGCTGTGAAGAATATGACTAAGGATAAGTCTTAATTCAAGACAAGTCAAAGACCACCATCATTACTTACTTGGTCATATTAAATATCAGCTGTAGTTCTACAGAAGCAGAAATCAGAAAAAGTGTAGAAAGAGTTGCTTTGACAATATGTTTGTCTGTGTAGGTGTGTGGCGTATTTGTGCTACATAAGAAGTGTGTGTGTGTGTGTGTGTGTGTGTGTGTGTGTGTGTGTGTGTGTGTTCATACAGGTGCGTGTGAGTGTGTGTAATTAATGGGAATAAATGTGTTTTATATTACCATACAGTATAACATATAAACATTCAACAAGTCTCAAGTTACATGAACTTCTTCTTTTGAAACCTAGAAACATCTACATTAAATGAATTAGTGAAAAGTGAGTTAACATTCTAATGTGAATGATGATAATGATTTCTAATATTGTGTCTGTTTTCACCCATCAGATGCCTGTGATCTCACACTGGACCCAAACACAGCACACAAACACCTCTCTCTGTCTGAGGAAAACACAAAGGTGACATGGAGGATAGAGAAGCAGCTGTATCCTGATCACCCAGAGAGATTTGACTACTGGAGCCAGGTGCTGTGTAGAGAGGGTCTGACTGGGCGCTGTTACTGGGAGGTAGAGTGGAGTGGGAGAGAAGCTAATTTAGGAGTGACATATAAAGGAATCAACAGGAGAGGAAGGGTTAAGGACTGTGGGCTTGGATCCAATGACAAGTCCTGGAGTCTGTTCTGCTCTGACAACAGTTACTCTGCCTGTCACAATAATAATCCCACTACCATAGACGTCCCCTCCTCCAGCTCCCACAAAGTAGGAGTGTATCTGGACTGGCCAGCCGGCACTCTGTCCTTCTACAGAGTCTCCTCTGACACACTGACCCACCTGCACACTTTCCACACCACATTCACCGAGCCCCTCTATGCAGGGTTTAATGTTTGGGATGACTCTTCAGTGTCCCTGTGTCAAACACAACATGATGTTTCACTCTAACCATGTGTTTTATGTTTGATCAGAATATGATGTTTAAATACGTGGAATAACACATCAGTTTGGACCAGTTTCTTCCTGTAAATAATAACCATGGTAACTTTGTGTCTGTCTCTTTCCGTGATCCTGAACCCTGGGAGAACGGTTCAGAGACACCACACACACACACATACTGGACACACACACACACACATACTGGACACACACACACACACACACACACACATACTGGACACACACACACACATACATACTGGACACACACACACACATACTGGACACACACACACACATACTGGACACACACACACACATACTGGACACACACACACACACACACACACACACACACACACACACACACACACACACACACACACACACACACACACACACACACACACACATACTGGAGACACACTCACACACATACTGGAGACACACTCACACACATACTGGACACACATACACAAATACACACTGAACACACACACACAAATACACACACAAACTGGACACACTTACCACTCACACACTCACCACTCACACACACTCACACAAAAACACACTGAACACACACACACTGGACACACAGGGAGGAGGTCAGGGCTCTGGGAGTGTGGTGCCAGGAAAATAACCTCTCACTTAATGTCAACAAAACTAAGGAGATGATCGTGGACTTCAGGAAAAGGCAGAGGGAGCCCCCCCCTTTCCACATCGATGGGACCGCAGTGGAGAAGGTGGAAAGTTTCAAGTTTCTCGGCGTACACATCAATGAGACACTGAAATGGTCCACCCACACAGACAGTGTGGTGAAGACGGTGCAACAGCGCCTCTTCAACCTCAAGAGGCTAAAGAAAAAGAAAAAAAATCAAAGATATACGACCATTAATGCTGAAGCAAGGAACAGAGCTAGGGAAAAGACAGATATAGTGGAGGTAATGACACAGGTGATTGAGTCCAGGTAAGTGCAATAACTTGCTGATGCGCATGACAAGGGAAGCAGGTGTGCTTAGTGCTGGGCAGCCTGGCGAGTTCAAGCACCAGGGAGGGAGAGCGTGAGCAGGTTTGACACCTGTGGAAACAAAAAGAGAGCAGAGAAAACATCAAAGACTGAAAACAAGAAAGAGACATTCCAACTAAAGAAAAAGGGATGTTCACGCTGTTGAGCAAGAGAACACTGAGGTGAGTGACTCATCAGACCAGGAGAACACTGAGGTGAGTGACTCATCAGACCAGGAGAACACTGAGGTGAGTGACTCATCAGACCAGGAGAACACTGAGGTGAGTGACTCATCAGACCAGGAGAACACTGAGGTGAGTGACTCATCAGACCAGGAGAACACTGAGGTGAGTGACTCATCAGACCAGGAGAACACTGAGGTGTGCATGGGGACTGGTCTTGCTAAATCAATTAGATTTTTATTTTCCCTGAATCTGCTTGGGTATTGGTTAGAATTATGGTGTGGAAATGTTAGGATTATTTTTGCTCTTACTGTAGTACTGTAGCCTACTCCCGATTGGTCACATTGTACTGCTCCATTATGGGCTATTAGCAGGACAACAGACTCTTGCCAAGAAGGGGCTAGGGGGAGAATTGTATCGTCAAACGTATTTTTTAGTTAGGTTGGCTGTATCACAACCGGCCATGATTGGGAGTCCCATAGGGCGGCGCACAACTGGCCCACAGTCGTCCAGGTTTGGCCGGGTTAGGGGAGGGTTTGGCCGGGGTAGGCCGTCATTGTAAATAAGAATTTGTTCTTAACTGACTTGCCTAGTTAAATAAAGGGTCAATAAAAACAATACTAATAAATACACTGCTGTTCCTTTTTTTGTTACCTTTATGTTACTAGGCAGGTCAGTTAAGAACAAATTCTTATTTTCAATGATGGCCTAGGCACAGTGGGTTAACTGCCTTGTTCAAGGGGCAGAACAACAGATTTGTACCTTGTCAGGTCAGGGATTTGATCTTGCAACCTTTCAATTACTAGTCCATCTCTCCAACCACTAGGCTACGCTGCTTGTTGAGGGTTTTATTTTTTGTTTTTCTTGGAATAGAAACACCATAATATTAATCAAATTAATTAAGCTACATTTCATAAAATCAATCCCATATACTATCTTCTTACAAAAAAAGGTTTTCAATTCTCTATTACAGCCAATAACTTTTGGTTATTTGAAAACAAAATAATCTCCAAATATTGTTGATGTTTTCAAACACTTGTTTTTCACAAGGGCTATTAGCAGGACAATAGGCATGATGTGGTCCCAAAAACACCTCTCTGACATAGGGTCAAGCATATCTCTTGCTGATGTCATTGAATATCTCTGTTTAAATAGTATTTTAGATGTGATGGGGCCTCCCGAGTGGCGCAGTGATCTAAGATATTGCATTGCAGTGAAAACTGTGATGCTACAGATGCTGGTTTGATACCCATGCTGGCTGCGACCAGGAGACCCATGAGGCAACGCACAAATGGCCCGGCATTGTCCGGGTTAGGGGAGAGTTTGGCCGGCTGGGATGTTCTTGTCCATAAAATAGGCACAGTTGGCTTTTGGATTCTCTCCCTCAAAACAGAAATAAATCATTCTAAATACCAAACTGGCTTTATTTACAAATTAGTAAGAATGTCTCACCCCATGTTCAAGAATGGCCCTTTATTCAGATTACAATCGCTTACTTTCAGTTATTTGAAAGTGATATAATCTCAAAAATATCATTATTTTTTTAAACAAGGACTTGAAATGAGATCGTGGACTCTGCAAACAACGTTTCCTGTCCGAGAATGGTAAATGACTGTAATTAATACATTCGTTCAATACATTAGAATTCAAAATAAGCCATCCATTCACCCATTATGGGCTATTAGCAGGACAATAGACTTTTACCAAGAATGAGGGTAGAGAATTGTATCGTTATGGATGAATGTTTTCAGTTGATGCCAAACAAATTAGATCCGGTTTAAATCAGGAGACCTACATGTAGAGAGAATTTTATTCTTGTTGATGTACTGTAGGCCTACTGTAGGTGTTGTAGGTCTTTTATTTATTTATTTTGGTGCTACCCATTCCAGGGTTAGGACTGTAACCACCAGAGGACTTGAAAATGAGCCGAAGCTGAGAGGATCATCAAAACTAAAGGTATTTTTGATTTAGTGCATTTTCTTTAAAAAATATAATATAGCCTATCAATGTGTAGACATACTATGTAATAAAACTGATAATTGTGTACTAAAAACATGAATGTGTTTTTGCAGAGCATACCATCCGTGGAGATCAGTGGACAAAGGGCTGGACAACGGGCCGCACAGAAAAAATGCATGGTTCCACAAAACACCAACTGGGATGGATTCCGTTGCAATTGTGGCTTCTTCATCAACATCTATGCTTTCGTTGATAAAAGAATGATACAAATACTCGCCAGCTTTGATCCATGCCTGGGCCTGCAAGACGCAAATGGCTTTATTTGTCAGACGAATCATTTGGTCAAAACTACAGAACAGTACAAAACAAGAGAACACACATGGTTACTGTATATATATACAAAAGAACACCATCCCAACCGTGAAGCACGTGGTACTTTCCAGTGATTATATATATATACATACACAGTAACCATGTGTGTTCTCTTGTTATATATATATATATATATATACACACAGTTGAAGTCGGAGGTTTACATACACCTTAGCCAAATACATTTAAACTCAGTTTTTCACAATTCTTGACATTTAATCCTAGTCCTGTCTAAAGTCTGTTAGGATCACCACTTTATTTTAAGAATGTGAAATGTCAGAATAATAGTAGAGAGTGATTTATTTCAGCTTTTATTTCTTTCATCACATTCCCAGTGGGAGAGAAGTTTACATACACTCAATTAGTATTTGGTAGCATTGCCTTTAAATTGTTAAACTTGAGTCAAACGTTTCGGGTAACTTTCCACAAGCTCCCCACAATAAGTTGGGTGAATTTTGGCCCATTCCTCCTGACAGAGCTGGTGTAACTGAATCAGGCTTGTAGGCCTCCTTGCTCACACACGCTTTTTCAGTTCTGCCCACATATTTTCTATGGGATTGAGGTCAGGGCTTTGTGATGGCCACTCCAATACATTGACTTTGTTGTCCTTAAGCCATTTTGCCACAACTTTATGCTTGTAGTCATTGTCCATTTGGAATTCCCATTTGCGACCGACCTCCCTCATGATGCCATCTATTTTGTGAAGTGCACCAGTCCCTCCTGCAGCATAGCACCCCCACAACATGATGCTGCCACCCCCGTGCTTCACGGTTGAGATGGTGTTCTTCAGCTTGCAAGCATCCCCCTTTTTCCTCCAAACATAACAATGGTCATTATGGCCAAACAGTTCTAATTTTGTTTCATCAGACCAGAGGACATTTCTCCAAAAAGTACAATCTTTGTCGCCATGTGCAGTTGTAAACCGTAATCTGGCTTTTTTATGGTGGTTTTGGAGCAGTGGCCTCTTCCTTGCTGAGCTGCCTTTCAGGTTATGTCGATATAGGACTTGTTTTACTGTGGATATAGATAATTTTGTACCTGTTTCCTCCAGCATCTTCACAAGGTCCTTTGCTGTTGTTCTGGGATTTGCACTTTTTGCACCAAGTGCGTTCATCTCTAGGAGACAGAACGAGTCTCCTTCCTGAGCGTTATGATGGCTGTGTGGTCCTATGGTGTTTATACTTGCGTACTATTGTTTGTACAGATGAACGTGGTTCCTTCAGATGTTTGGAAATTGCTCCCAGGGATGAACCAGACTTGTGGAGGTCTAAAACAAAAATTCTGATGTCTTGGCTGATTTCTTTAGATTTTCCCATGATGTCAAGCAAAGAGGCACTGAGTTTTAAGGTAGGCCTTGAAATACATCCACAGGTACACCTCCAATTGACTCAAATGATGTCAATTAGCCTATCAGAATCTTCTAAAGCCATGTCATAATTTTCTGGAATTTTCTAAGCTGTTTGTTTTAAAGGCATCGTCAACTTAGTGTATGTAAACTTCTGACTCACTGGAATTGTGATACAGTGAAATAATCTGTCTGTAAACAATTGTTGGACAAATTACTTGTGTCACGCACAAAGTAGATGTCCTAACTGACTTGCAATAACTATAGTTTGTTAACCAGAAATTTGTGGAGTGGTTGAAAAACTAGTTTTAATGTCTCCAACCTAAGTGTATGTAAACTTCCGACTTCAACTGTATATATATATATATATATATATATATATATATATATATATATATATATATATACATACATACATACATAGAGTACCAGTCAAAAGTTTGGACACACCTACTCATTAGGTTTTTCTTAACTTTTATTATTTTCTACATTGTAGAATAACAGTGACGACATCAAAACTATGACATAATACATATGGAATCATGTTGTAACCAAAAAAGTTTTAAACAAATCAAAGTATATTTTATATATGAGATTCTTCAAAGTAGCCACCCTTTGCCTTGATGACAGCTTTGCATACTCTTGGTATTCTCTCAACCAGCTTCATGAGGTAGTCACCTGGAATGCATTTCAATTAACAGGTGTGCCATGTTAAAAGTAAATTTGTGGAATTTCTTTCCTTCTTAATGCGTTTGAGCCAATCAGTTGTGTTGTAACAAGGTAGGGTTGGTATACAGAAGATAGCCCTATTTGGTAAAAGACCAAGTCCATATTATGGCAAGAACAGCTCAAATAAGCATAGAGAAATGACAGTTCATTATTACTTTAAGACATGAAGGTCAGTCAATTTGGAAAATTTCAAGTACTTTGAAAGTATCTTTGTGTAGTTGCAAAAACCATCAAGCGCTATGGTGAAACTGGCTCTCATGAGGACCACCACAGGAAAGGAAGACCCAGAGTTACCATTGCTGCAGAGGATAAGTTCATTAGAGTTACCAGCCTCAGAAATTGCAGCCCAAATAAATGCTTCACAGTGTTCAAGGAACAGACACATCTCAACATCAACTGTTCAGAGGAGACTGCGTGAATCAGGCTTTTATGGTCGATTTGCTGCAAAGAAACCACTACTGAAGGAAACCAATAGGAAGAAGAGACTTGCTTGGGCCAAGAAAAACAAGCAATGGACATTAGACCTGTGGAAATCTGTCATTTGGTCTAATGAGTCCAAATGTGAGATTATTGGTTCCAACCACTGTGTCTTTGTGAGACGCAGAGTAGGTGAACTGATGATCTCTGCATGTGTGGTTCCCACCTTGAAGCATGGAGGAGGAGGTGTGATGGTGTGGGGATGCTTTGCTGTTAACACTGTCGGTGATTTATGTAGAATTTAAGGCAAACTTAACCAGCATGGCTACCACAGCATTCTGAAGCGATCCACCATCCTATCTTTGCGCTTAGTGGGACTATCATTTGTTTTTCAAAAGGACAATCACCAAACACACTTCCAGGCTGTGTAAGGGCGTTGCCTTGATGACAGCTTTGCACACTCTTGGAATTCTCTCAACCAGGTTCATGGGCCCGGACTCACAAACTTTCTTAAGAAGAAATGTCATTTTTTCCTTAAAAAGAAAGTTAAGCAAAGTTGCTATTACTCAAAAAGGTTTTTGGAAATTTTCTTGTGCTAATACGTTTCTCTTTAAGCAAAAAGTTAGGAAGTTTTGGATATGTTCTTAATTCCAAGATAGCTAAAACCTTGTCTTAATCTCAGGGCAGTGAGAGAAAACAGCTCATGAAAGCAATTGAACATGTTTAATTCACTCACAAACTTCATCTGAAGTTTCAGTGTTAATTATTTTATTTATTTTTATTTTATAGTAATAAACTTGTGTTACTCGACACTGTATGCTTCTGGGTCTTCTCCTAAGACGTGATAGACTGCTTACAGGGTAAAGGCATCAGCAGGCTTCAGTTCGGCTGGCGCCTAGCTGAACTCGGCTAGCCGAACTGAACAAAAATATCGGCAGCAGTACTGTTTGTCCATTTTGAGACGCCGTAACCTCCTCAAAATAGTCAGATTTGTTCTAAGATACTGTAACTCAAGAAATCTGTCATTCATTTTGAAATTATTTCAGAGGAGATCTTAGTCATGCAATTGTCCATCTAACTAAGATGTTTGGTGAAGTATTTCTCAATGAAAACTCTTGCATGAAAGTAAGTCATCTCTCATTGAATGACAACAAAGACTTTATTGAAAAATCCCTACTGTTGACCAATCACCAACGAAGAGGCGTAGACTTCGGCTCAAAACTTCTGCTTGCATCCAGAAAAATGTTATGCCTGAACAGCCTAAAAAACCTTCACTAACGTCGAAAACAAACAACGTCACAAAATGTCATCATAATATATGCACAAACTCTTCCGAACTGTTTTGGCTGGGAAGCATGCGGATGCCTTAAGAAAGCCAAGTAATTTTATAGTTTGGGTGAACTACCCTTTAAAAGGGAAATCTCTGTATCAGAATCTCCATACAGACAATGTTATTGAGTGTGTGTGTCCTCTTAATCAGTGACAGTGATGTTATTGTGTTGGTGTCCATCAACCAGTGATATCTGTGTATCAGTGATATACATGTGTATAGCTTGTTCTTGGTCACAGCCTCCTGCTCTCCAGCTGGAAGTCCGCTTTCTGTTTCTGTTTCTCCATCATTGTCTCCAGCTCTGTAGATTTGTGGACATCCTAATAGAAATGGACAGAGAGTCCGAGAAAGAAAGGAAGAAATACAGTCTGTTAAGGAGCTAGAAGTTACTTTGCTAACGTTAAGGAGCTAGTAGAGTTACTTTCTAACGTTAGCCTCTTGTCTGTAGCAAAGCACAGTAATGAAAGGTCAAGTCACTACTGGTTGGTCAGATTATAAAATGTGAGTGAACTACTCTTACTTCCAGTGAGAAGGTATGTGCTGTGATATTGTAGTGAAACCAGGGGGTAGCCCATACTGGGACTCCAACCCAAGTCCAGCCAACACCTAGCAACCTCGTCAAGAGGTAACGGTCATTACCCCCTTCCTTCTGGAGAGTGTATCCCCACGCTTCTCTTTACCAAGTCCCTCATGTGTACACACCTCTCCGATGGAGGTGCCTTCCTTGAGTCATCCCCCTTCTGACATGTAGTCCTGGCCACAGTGTAGCAAATTCAGGGGTAGACATAACCAGGACGCAAACCCTGGTCCAGTGACTGTCAAGCTAACACCCTAACCATTACACCAAGAGGTCTAAACCTCTTGAGGAAGTCTTTAGGTGTTGGATTAGGTTCTACAACATATTGGTTAGATTCCAAAATGGAAAATGACTCACTTCACTCCCTTCATTAAAAAAACAGGAAGTATAGACCTTTTAACATAACTTGACATTTTAAACAATCTTGTCCATCCAACAATATATTGTATGAGATTAATGTGTTACACATCTAACACCAGTCCATCACTAGAAGTATTAATGCATCTGCACCCAGAAACTTCCAGAGACTCCCAGTCACGCTGAATAGGAAAGAGGAGAGAGAGAGAGAGGAGGGAGGGAAGAGGAGAGAGAGGGAGAGAGAGAGGGAGAGAAGAAGAGAGAGAGGGAGAGAAGGAGGGAGGGAAGGAGAGAGAAAGGGAGAGGAGAGAGAGGAGAGAAGAGGAAAGAGAAAAAAGCATGGGAACCAAAGATCTATCTATAATGTGAGTTGCGTCAACCAGAAGCGAAGGATGGGAAACAAGGATCTATAATGTGAGAGTTGTGTCAACCAGAAGAGACGGATGGGAACCAATGATCTATAATGTGAGAGTTGTGTCAACCAGAAGAGAAGGATGGGAACCAATGATCTATAATGTGAGAGTTGTGTCAACCAGAAGAGAAGGATGGGAACCAATGATCTATAATGTGAGAGTTGTGTCAACCAGAAGAGAAGGATGGGAACCAATGATCTATAATGTGAGAGTTGTGTCAACCAGAAGAGAAGGAAGACAGAGGGAAAGGAGAAATAAGAGGAGTACTGAGGAAGTGATGTGTTTTGATACAACACTATAAGAGTTGTGATGAGAATTGGGTGAGAATGGGGTTGCCAGTCAATGGGGCTGCCAGTGACTGAGGCTGCCAGTCAATGGGGCTGCCAGTCAATGGGGTTGTCAGTCAATGGGGTTACCGATCAATGGGGTTGCCAGTCAATGGTGTTGCCAGTCAATAGGGTTGCTTGTACCTCCAGTAAAGCCTTCTGCACCATCATCTGGCTGTACACTCTGGCACCCTCCTCTGGTGAAAACATACGCAGGTCCTCTTTACTCAGGGCAAAGAGCTCAGCACCAGTGAGTCTCCCCAGCAGTGTTACTGTCCTGAATGGAGAGAGATAGGGCAGAGTAAGGTGGTCAGAAGTGTTACTGTCCTGAATGGAGAGAGATAGGGGAGAGTAAGGTGGTCAGAGGTGTTACTGTCCTGAATAGAGAGAGAGATAGGGCAGAGTAAGGTGGTCAGAAGTGTTACTGTCCTGAATAGAAAGAGAGATAGGGCAGAGTAAGGTGGTCAGAAGTGTTACTGTCCTGAATAGAGAGAGAGATAGGGCAGAGTAAGGTGGTCAGAAGTGTTACTGTCCTGAATAGAGAGAGAGATAGGGCAGAGTAAGGTGGTCAGAAGTGTTACTGTCCTGAATGGAGAGAGATAGGGCAGAGTAAGGTGGTCAGAAGTTTTACTGTCCTGAATAGAGAGAGAGATAGGGCAGAGTAAGGTGGTCAGAAGTGTTACTGTCCTGAATGGAGAGAGATAGGGCAGAGTAAGGTGGTCAGAAGTGTTACTGTCCTGAATAGAGAGAGATAGGGCAGAGTAAGGTGGTCAGAAGTGTTACTGTCCTGAATGGAGAGAGATAGGGAAGAGTAAGGTGGTCAGAAGTGTTACTGTCCTGAATGGAGAGAGATAGGGGAGAGTAAGGTGGTCAGAGGTGTTACTGTCCTGAATAGAGAGAGAGATAGGGCAGAGTAAGGTGGTCAGAAGTGTTACTGTCCTGAACAGAAAGAGAGATAGGGTAGAGTAAGGTGGTCAGAAGTGTTACTGTCCTGAATAGAGAGAGAGATAGGGCAGAGTAAGGTGGTCAGAAGTGTTACTGTCCTGAATAGAGAGAGAGATAGGGCAGAGTAAGGTGGTCAGAAGTGTTACTGTCCTGAATAGAAAGAGAGATAGGGCAGAGTAAGGTGGTCAGAAGTGTTACTGTCCTGAATAGAGAGAGATAGGGCAGAGTAAGGTGGTTAGAAGTGTTACTGTCCTGAATAGAGAGAGACATAGGGCAGAGTAAGGTGGTCAGAAGTGTTACTGTCCTGAATAGAGAGAGAGGTAGGGCAGAGTAAGATGGTCAGAAGTGTTACTGTCCTGAATAGAGAGAGAGATAGGGCAGAGTAAGGTGGTCAGAAGTGTTACTGTCCTGAATAGAAAGAGAGATAGGGCAGAGTAAGGTGGTCAGAAGTGTTACTGTCCTGAACAGAGAGAGAGAGAGATAGGGCAGAGTAAGGTTAGGTGGTCTTCATTAAAAGATAGACGTGTGACAGAAATATAGTATATATCAAGTATACTGTAGTTGACTGAACTAGCTCCACTACACCCACTTACGGCTCAGTGAAGCCCTTCCCTCTCAGCCAGCCCTCTACCTCAGCAGGAGGGGAGCGGTAGTCCAGGGGGGCCGAGGTGTCTGTGGTGCGGGGGATCACTAGGGGACGGATGGAGCCCGCCCTGCCATTGGCCAGCCGCTGGAGGAGCTCATCGTTCACCATAAAGCCTGTGTACAAGGGTCACACACACATTTAATGTCAGTTAAGAATGTGAACATTCTGTATACACACACTGTTACAAGCATGTTCTCACTTATAAACATGTACTCTATCACAAACACACACACACACACACACACACACACACACACATTGACTTGGAATGCACAGCTTTGGGGTTAGATTTTACATTGACTACATTGACTTGGACTACATTTACATTGTAGTCATTTAACCCATTTTATCCAGAGGGATCTAGAGTGGTGGATATTATCAGGAGGCTTAGCAACATCATACAGTACTTGGCGGTATAACACAACCACTAAACCTTTAGAAGTAGCCAGCCGGTCTGCAGTGCTATGAACAGAAAACACAGAGTGCCTGATAAGAAAAGTGCTATTATAAATCCCAAATGGCACCCTATTCCCTATATAGTGCACTATTTCTGGTATTGAATTGTAAAAAAGGAGTAGTGCACTATATAGGGAATAGGATTGTTAAAACAGCCACACATTCAGATTTAGTATTTCTCTATGCACCTCTAGTTTGTCCCTTTTATTTAGAATGCCTGACAGCTCATCAGTCAATCACCCCTAACTTTCTACCCAATCAGAGACATTCTCTTCCACCTGTTAGTTGTAAGTCCCGCCTCCAGCCAGTGAGTTGCAGTGATGGAAAGTTTGGCTCTTTTTACTGACTCGGATCTTTCAGACTCGTTCAGTCAAAAGAACAAATGTTTCGACTCATTTTGTTCATTTGAGTCAGTAATGCCCAGAGCATGAAGGACCACCTACCGGCGAATGATGAACTGAAAACTCAAAAAAGTAATGATTCTACAAGCCTCTCATTCACATGTTGTTCACCATAACGGGCTTATTAGAGCTGTGTGACTGAGACATTTCAAAGGTTTAAAACATATATGTTTATTGATTGCTAAACATACAAATAAAAATAAAAACATTCTTGATATATTTGAAACGAGGTCTAGTTGTGGGCGCAACCGGACTAGATTGAGAACGACTCTTGGACTAGATTGAGAACGACTCATGGCGGAATGTATTGCTTGACTGCCGTGAGGGTGATAAGCACAATGTGGTTCGTGAACTGCAGCCCCTAAACGATTCATTCTCCAGTTCGGGTTTGTAGAGCAGATGTTGTTTTGGTTCTACTAAGGTAGGTCCATCATACCATTCAATAATCAATGATTTGCCTTCATTTCTGCACCATGAGATCAATGATCAGTTCTAAACATGTCTGTTTCTTCTCTATGCTCCTGATCTATTTCCCTGAGGACATGATGACAGACAGTTGGTGGTCGGAGGACGTCTCTGGAGCCGCTGAGCCGGAGGAGCGTGTATTAATCCTGCTGTAGGACTCATTGCGGCCAGTACTAGCAGGTCAAACAAACGACTAAAATAAACGAGTCGCAAAAAAAACTAATCATGACTCTCGAGTCAGTAAAAGTGGTCGTTCAAAAATAACTAATCGTTATTCAACTGCACATCAATAGTGAGTTGTGGTGAAGACAGAGAACAGATAGTTTGTGAGTTCTCCTTAGAAGTATCAAGACAAGTTCCAAGTTGCACCATGTTTAGCTGTATTTGTGCTGCATAAAACAAGTGAGGATTACCAGTACATGGTGTCTATGACATGCTGTCTGTCTGTCAGGGGATAAAGTCATGTGGTGCCTTTATAGTGTTTCTGAGATAATCATCATTGCTAGCTAAGTAGCCAGTTAGTACAGACTACAGTTAGCCAGGATAACTAGATACCTTTTTATGTGTCATGAACTCTGAGTATTTCAGTTACATTATGTCTATAAGACAGTCATATCTTTGTTACAGCAGTTACATTATGTCTATAAGACAGTCATATCTTTGTTACAGCAGTTACATTATGTCTATAAGACAGACATATCTTTATTATAGTAGTTACATTATGTCTATAAGACAGACATATCTTTATTATAGTGATTACATTATGTCTAAAAGACAGACATATTTGTTCCAGTAGTTACATTATGTCTATAAGACAGTCATATCTTTATTATAGTAGTTACATTATGTCTATAAGACAGACATATCTTTATTATAGTGATTACATTATGTCTATAAGACAGACATATCTTTATTATAGTGATTACATTATGTCTAAAAGACAGACATATTTGTTCCAGTAGTTACATTATGTCTATAAGACAGTCATATCTTTGTTACAGCAGCTACATTCTATGCAGAGTTAGTGTTATACTGTACAGCCTCCTCACTACTGCAGCAGCTTATTAGTCATGTATAGCATGTTGAGTTGAGTTAGCGAGCTATGAAGAGCTAACATGGCTGTCATAGAATGTTGTAGAGTCATGTAAATGAAGAGCTAACATGGCTGTCATAGAATGTTGTAGAGTCATGTAAATGAAGAGCTAACATGGCTGTCATAGAATGTTGTAGAGTCATGTAAATGAAGAGTTAACATGGCTGTCATAGAATGTTGTAGTGTCATGTAAATGAAGAGCTAACATGGCTGTCATAGAATGTTGTAGTGTCATGTAAATGAAGAGCTAACATGGCTGTCATAGAATGTTGTAGAGTCATGTAAATGAAGAGCTAACATGACTGTCATAGAATGTTGTAGTGTCATGTAAATGAAGAGTTAACATGGCTGTCATAGAATGTTGTAGTGTCATGTAAATGAAGAGCTAACATGGCTGTCATAGAATGTTGTAGTGTCATGTAAATGAAGAGCTAACATGGCTGTCATAGAATGTTGTAGTGTCATGTAAATGAAGAGTTAACATGGCTGTCATAGAATGTTGTAGTGTCATGTAAATGAAGAGCTAACATGGCTGTCATAGAATGTTGTAGTGTCATGTAAATGAAGAGCTAACATGGCTGTCATAGAATGTTGTAGAGTCATGTAAATGAAGAGCTAACATGGCTGTCATAGAATGTTGTAGAGTCATGTAAATGAAGAGCTAACATGGCTGTCATAGAATGTTGTAGTGTCATGTAAATGAAGAGTTAACATGGCTGTTATAGAATGTTGTAGAGTCATGTAAATGAAGAGTTAACATGGCTGTCATAGAATGTTGTAGTGTCATGTAAATGAAGAGCTAACATGGTTGTCATAGAATGTTGTAGTGTCATGTAAATGCATCATAATGCAGAAACATCATTGGCCAAACTATTTAACTTTTTATTGCTGCAGGGGCAGTATTGAGTAGCTTGGATGAAAAGGTGCCCAGAGTAAACTGCCTGCTCCTCAGTCCTAGTTGCTAATATATGCATATTATTATTAGTATTGGATAGAAAAAACTTTGAAGTTTATAAAACTGTTTGAATGATGTCTGTGAGTATAACAGAACTCATATGGCAGGCAAAAACCTGAGAAAAAAATCCAACCAGGAAGTGGGAAATCTGAGGTTTGTAGGTTTTCAACTCATCGCCTATCGAATACACAGTGGGATATGGGTCAGTTTGCACTTCCTACGGCTTCCACTAGATGTCAACAGTCTTTAGAACCTTGTCTGATGCTTCTACTGTGTAGTGGGACCGAAGGAGAGGGGAATGAGTAAGGTCTGCCATGAGCTGACCACGCTCTGCGCGTTCACATGTGAGGGAGCTCTGTTCCATTGCACTTCTGAAGACAATGGAATTCTCCGGTTGGAACATTATTGAAGATTTATGTTAAAAACATCCTAAAGATTGATTCAATACATCGTTTGACATGTTTCTACTGACTGTTACGGAACTTTTTGACATTTCGTCTGCTTTTAGTGAACGCGCTTCATGACTTTGGATGTGTTTACCAAACACGCTAACAAAAGTAGCTATTTGGACATAAATTATGGACATTTCCGAACAAAACGAACATTTCTTGTGGAAGCGGGAGTCCTGGGAGTGCATTCCGACGAAGATCAGCAAAGGTAAGTGAAGATTTATAATGCTATTTATGACTCCACAATTTGGCGGGTAACAGTATGGCTTACTTTTGTGGCTGAACAAAATACTTGTGAAATACTTGTATGCTTGAGGAATTTTAATTATGAGATTTCTGTTGTTTCAATTTGGCACCCTGCACTTTCACTGGCTGTTGTCATATCGATCCCGTTAACGGGATTGCAGCCCTAATAAGTTTTTAAATACATGGAGGAAAGTGTGTCAACGGTCAGAGGGAGGAATGTGAACCTGGAGGTGGGTGGTGACTGACCACTATAGACCACCAAACCACAGGCTTACCTTTGTCCCCTGTCATGGTGGAGGGGGACATGCTTTGAGGACGGCGGGGCACGGCGAGGAGGTTGGCCCCTTCTCTGCTGGAGGGGGTGTAGGAGAAGTGCCTTGTAGGGGCGAAGGGCACCTTCTGTCAAACAGAGACAGGAACACACAGGGTAACTCAGATGAGTCGGTGAGTATATGTCTATTACTGTCTGGCTCTGGCGTTCCGCCAGCGGAACTCCTCCCACATTCCACTGAAAAGGCAGAGCGCGAAATTCAAAATATATTTTTTGGAAATATTTAACTTTCACACATTAACAAGTCCAATACAGAAAATGAAAGGTACACATCTTGTGAATCCAGCCAACATGTCCGATTTTTAAAATGTTTTACAGCGAAAACAGCATGTATATTTATGTTAGCTCACCACCAAATACAAAAAAGCACTAACATTTTTCACAGCACAGGTAGCATGCACAAAGCCAACCTAACTAACCAAGAACCAACCAAACTAACCAACAAACAACTTCATCAGATGACAGTCTTATAACATGTTATTCAATAAATCTATGTTTTGTTCGAAAAATGTGCATATTTCAGGTATAAATCATAGTTTACATTGCAGCTACAATCAGAAATTGCACCGAAAGCAGCCATAATAATTACAGACACCAACGTCAAATACCTAAATACCCATCATAAAACGTTTCTGAAAAATACATGGTGTACAGCAAATGAAAGACAGGCATCTTGTGATTCCAGACAATATTTCCGATTTCTTAAGTGTTTTACAGCGAAAACACAATATAGCATTATATTAGCTTACCACAATAGCCAGAAACACAAGCCATTCCCCAGTAGTAAAAGTTAGCGATCGTGACAAACCAGCAAAAGATATATAATTTTTGACTAACCTTGATAAGCTTCATCAGATGACAGTCCTATAACATCAGGTTATACATACACTTGTGTTTTGTTCGAAAATGTGCATATTTAGAGCTGAAATCAGTGGTTATACATTGTGCTAACGTAGCATCTTTTTCCCACAACGTCCGGATATTTTTCTGACACTTTTTCTGACATACATATTCTGACCAAATGACTATTCATAAACATAACTAAAAAATACATGTTGTATAGGAAATGATAGATACACTAGTTCTTAATGCAATCGCCGTGTTAGAATTCTAAAAATAACTTAATTACGACATCCAGCTTAGGTATAGCGAGAGAGTACCCAAAAGCTGGGCGCAAACGACTAGCACAACATGTTCGACAGATATATGAAATAGCATCATAAAATGGGTCCTACTTTTGCTGATCTTTCATCAGAATGTTGTACAAGGGGTCCTTTGTCGGGAACAATCGTTGTTTGGATTTAGAACGGCCTTTTTCCCTCTCGATTTAGCAAGCACACTTGCCAAGTGGCGCGAATCTCTCCATGTCAACAAACGGAAGAAAACGGAGCACGACAAAACTCCCGAAAAAAATTCAATAATCTGATTAAACTATATTGAAAAAACATACATTACGATGATATTGTCACATGTATCAAATAAAATCAAAGCCGGAGATATTAGTCGTCCATAACGGCAGCTTATCAGAAGGCAAATCCAGGTCTCTGCTCGCGCTCTCCAGAAAACAGGAAACTGGTGACACGTCATGCCAAGAGCTATGATTCGAGTCCAGATCAAGTTACACACTCAATTTCTTCTCTCACTGCTTGTCGACATCTAGTGGAAGACGTATGAAGTGCATCTAAACTAATAAATATCAAGGACTTTAATAGGCAGCCCCTAGAAGAGTGCATCGATTTCAGATTTTCCACTTCCTGTCAGGAAGTTTGCTGCAAAAGGAGTTCTGTTTTACTCACAGATATAATTCAAACGGTTTTAGAAACTAGAGAGTGTTTTCTATCCAATAGTAATAATAATATGCATATTGTACGAGCAAGAATTGAGTACGAGGCCGTTTAAATTGTGCACGATTTTCCCCCAAAGTGAAAACAGCGCCCTCTGTCCTCAATAGTTCAGCTCAGTTCAGACACAACAGCCGAGACGAGACGGTTTTATGCCATTTTAGAACGAAATGAGCTTGATCTGTTGTAGTTTTAGAACGTCTCATGTCGTCTGCTGTAATTTACAAGATTCAACACCTCAAATCTTAGCTAAAGACGAAACGGATCCGTTTAGCCAATCAGAAAACAGTGTGCTGACATTCTGTGTTTAGCCAAGCAGCTAGCTAGCTAACCTAGCAGACCACTAGCTAGCTAACCAAGCAGACCACTAGCTAACTAACCAAGCAGACCACTAGCTAGCTAACCTAGCAGACCACTAGCTAGCTAGCCAAGCAGCCAACTAGCTAGCTAACCAAGCAGACCACTAGCTAGCTAACCAAGCAGACCACTAGCTAGCTAACCAAGCAGACCACTAGCTAACTAACCAAGCAGACCACTAGCTAGCTAACCTAGCAGACCACTAGCTAGCTAGCCAAGCAGCTAACCAAGCAGACCACTAGCTAGCTAACAAAGCAGACCACTAGCTAGCTAACCAAGCAGACCACTAGCTAGCTAACCAAGCAGACCACTAGCTAGCTAACCAAGCAGACCACGAGCTAACTAACCAAGCAGACCACTAGCTAGCTAACCAAGCAGACCACTAGCTAGCTAACCAAGCAGACCACCAGCTAACTAACCAAGCAGACCACTAGCTAGCTAACCTAGCAGACCACTAGCTAGCTAACCTAGCAGACCACTAGCTAACTAACCAAGTAGACCACTAGCTAGCTAACCAAGCAGACCACTAGCTAGCTAACCAAGCAGACCACGAGCTAACTAACCAAGCAGACCACTAGCTAGCTAACCAAGCAGACCACTAGCTAGCTAACCAAGCAGACCACTAGCTAGCTAACCAAGCAGACCACTAGCTAGCTAACCTAGCAGACCACTAGCTAGCTAACCAAGTAGACCACTAGCTAGCTAACCAAGTAGACCACTAGCTAGCTAACCAAGCAGACCACTAGCTAGCTTGCTGATATTTATCTGACAAGTCACAAAGTGTGTATTTCATGATACTTGTTTGCTACAACAAATGGGGACTTTGTATCAAAGTTGTATCACATCATTGTAAAGAGGCACCGTTAGTGTGGAAACGGTGTCAACCGCGTGTGTGTGTGTGTGTGTGTGTGTGTGGGTGGGTGCGTGTGTGCGTGCGTGTGCGTGCGTATGTGCGTGTGTGTGTGCGTGCGTCCATTACCTTGGACTGTCTGAGTGCCACTGGGCTATCCCTATGGTTGTTGTTGAGGGCAGACAGAGGCTCCAGAATATTGAAGGGAACAAACCCAATCTGGTCAAAGTTATTGCGGCATTTCCACCAACGCTTTGACGACTCAATCACCTAAAAGAGAGAGGATTTGTATTAGGATTTTTATTTACAATATGGAATTGTGATTCACTTGTTGTTATAAATAATGTGTTCGCTCAATGTGTTCATGGCCATGTAAGATATAGTGAATCAAGACAATACATCTCTATGTGTTCATGGCCATGTGAGATATACTGAATCAATACAATAAAGCTCACAGAATGAAATACATTTGTGAGAACTTTTTAAGTAATCAGGATAATTCAATACATGTGAACTTCTGTAAATTATAGTTGAGTGACACAAGTAGACCCTATGGGATCTGGTCAAAGGAAGCACACTATATAGGGAGTAGGGTCTTGTTTGGGACTCGGACAGTATTTAACATGCAGTTCACACGTTATTGTAGTGTTTTCATGTAGTACAAACATTCTAGAATAAAAACCTCCAGAGTTTCTCCCTGCAGCACGGAGAGTTCACTGCTGTTCCTGGCAACAAAGCCGTAGCTGCAGCTGAACATCCTCTCGCCCTCAGGTGGAAGTTCACTGCCATCTCTGGAGGAGAAACAGACAGTCCTGGGGTCAATCTGTTGTATCAGACAGTCCTAGGGTCAATCTGTTGTATCAGACAGTCCTAGGGTCAATCTGTTGTATCAGACAGTCCTAGGGTCAATCTCAGTTGTATCAGACAGTCCTAGGGTCAATCTGTTGTATCAGACAGTCCTAGGGTCAATCTGTTGTATTAGACAGTCCTAGGGTCAATCTCAGTTGTATCAGACAGTCCTAGGGTCAATCTCAGTTGTATCAGACAGTCCTAGGGTCAATCTGTTGTATCAGACAGTCCTAGGGTCAATCTGTTGTATCAGACAGTCCTAGGTTCAATCTCAGTTGTATCAGACAGTCCTAGGGTCAATCTGTTGTATCAGACAGTCCTAGAGTCAATCTGTTGTATCAGACAGTCCTAGGGTCAATCTGTTGTATCAGACAGTCCTGGGGTCACTCTGTTGTATCAGACAGTCCTAGGGTCAATCTCAGTTGTATCAGACAGTCCAAGGGTCAATCTGTTGTATCAGACAGTCCTAGGGTCAATCTGTTGTATCAGACAGTCCTAGGGTCAATCTGTTGTATCAGACAGTCCTAGGGTCAATCTCAGTTGTATCAGACAGTCCTAGGGTCAATCTCAGTTGCATCAGACAGTCCTAGGGTCAATCTGTTGTATCAGACAGTCCTAGGGTCAATCTGTTGTTTTAGACAGTCCTAGGGTCAATCTCAGTTGTATCAGACAGTCCTAGGGTCAATCTCAGTTGTATCAGACAGTCCTAGGGTCAATCTCAGTTGTATCAGACAGTCCTAGGGTCAATCTCAGTTGTATCAGACAGTCCTAGGGTCAATCTCAGTTGTATCAGACAGTCCTAGGGTCAATCTCAGTTGTATCAGACAGTCTTAGGGTCAATCTCAGTTGCATCAGACAGTCCTTGGGTCAATCTCAGTTGTATCAGACAGTCCTAGGGTCAATCTCAGTTGTATCAGACAGTCCTAGGGTCAATCTCAGTTGTATCAGACAGTCCTAGGGTCAATCTCAGTTGTATCAGACAGTCCTAGGGTCAATCTGTTGCATCAGACAGTCCTAGGGTCAATCTGTTGTATCAGACAGTCCTAGGGTCAATCTCAGTTGTATCAGACAGTCCTAGGGTCAATCTCAGTTGTATCAGACAGTCCTAGGGTCAATCTCAGTTGCATCAGACAGTCCTAGGGTCAATCTGTTGTATCAGACAGTCCTAGGGTCAATCTGTTGTATCAGACAGTCCTAGGGTCAATCTCAGTTGTATCAGACAGTCCTAGGGTCAATCTGTTGTATCAGACAGTCCTAGGGTCAATCTGTTGCATCAGACAGTCCTAGGGTCAATCTCGGTTGCATCAGACAGTCCTAGGGTCAATCTCAGTTGCATCAGACAGTCCTAGGGTCAATCCCAGTTGTATCAGACAGTCCTAGGGTCAATCTGTTGTATCAGACAGTCCTAGGGTCAATCTCAGTTGCATCAGACAGTCCTAGGGTCAATCCCAGTTGTATCAGACAGTCCTAGGGTCAATCCCAGTTGTATCAGACAGTCCTACGGTCAATCTCAGTTGTATCAGACAGTCCTAGGGTCAATCTCAGTTGTATCAGACAGTCCTCGGGTCGATCTCAATTGTATTTCCTTGATTCCTCAAATCCAATCTCCTCGCCAACTTCTCAGCCGTATTGGATTAGAAGGTTGACGGTCCCTCCCCTCTAAACCTAATTGAGAATCGAGGAAAGAAGAATTTGCCACCCTTCTGCCAAAGCATGCACTTGCCCACTCCCTATCATGGAGTTAAGCATTGGCTTGGTCTAAGCATTGCCTGGACTGAGTTTCCAACATTGGTAAATCCATAATGGGGAATGTGCACAAGAAGAGAAGGGTGTAGATTAACGAAACTCCCATTTAACTGTGTGATCAGTTTGTGTTACCTGTCATCTCTCACACACAGCGATGTTGTTTCTTTGTAATATTGAGGGTGTATTGAAAAACACCCCTCTGTTTTATGGACACAGGAAGTTATTGGATCCAAGCACTCCATCATAAAGCTTAGTGAAAGGTGAAAGGCTAAAGATGCCGTAATCAGTGGTGAAACTGTGTTTGCCCATGTTGTGAACTGTGTGAATCAGTAAACAAAAAGCATTACAGCAGTTATTGTGGATTTCAGAAACGTACAATTCGTCAGTGTGCTGGACTGAGCTGGGTCCTTCCTCAGCCTGACCAGGAGGGTCCTAAATTAGGGAAGGAAAAAGAAGGAATAATTACATAATTAAATCTAATCAATTAAAATCTAATTAGGATGACATACAGTTCTGCTAGCCAATGCTAAAGTAAGTATACCTCTACACTGTATTGAAGAGCATCCTGTTGGTGCTGTGACTTGATTGGGTCCTCCCAAAGTTTACCTTCTGTGTCAAAGGCCTTAGGCTGCCATCCATCCAGAAAGACAGGTGAGTATGGAGGGACAGACTCAACAAGCTGGGAGCTGGGAGAGAAAGAGGTCAAAGGTCAGGACTTATCTTGAGCCTTGTCAATGGATGGCAATGTGCATATGAACTACACACAAACATACAGATGCCGTATCTTAATTTGATCATCCTGTTTTTGCAGGAATTTTCCTGCGCAGCAGGAAATGCAAACATGTGGTGTATTCAAGGTCCAAAAAAGCTTCTAAAGTTTGTATTTTTCACTTTAAATGTCAGACTTGCCCTAATGAAAAATTTATCAAACCCAACAAAAAATGTCCATTAACTATAATCCACACAACAATTCACATTTCCTGTTGCTGCAGGATTATTTTCCTGCTCTGTGAAACAGGCTCAAATTAAGATACGGCATCTGTACATCAATAAGCACAGATATCATATGCAGTACACACACACACACACACACACACACCAGTTTCCCCTGTAGTTCAGTTGGTAGAGCATGGTGCTTGTAACACCAGTATAGTGGGTTTGATTCCCGGGACCACTCATACGTAAGATGTATGCATGAATGACTGTAAGTGGGTTTAGATAAAAGCGTCTGCTAAATAGCATATATGATTATATTACCAGTGTAAGGTCCAGTTAAGCCCTAGGGAGGTCCAGAGCTCCTTCTCGTCGTCGGTCAGGTGCTTCTGCAGTAGAGACACAGCACCACTGGTCAGGGCTGGACTGACCACAGTCGCCCCCATCTCTGGCCCACCAGTAGTCTTCACCATCTGAGACCAGAGAGAGAGAGACATGAATTGATCTCAGACTTAACACTGCTGCCTCCATCCCGACATCTGTCCGCCTGGGACGGACAGAGAGAGACAGACAGACAGAGACAGACAGACAGATACAGTATCACCACAGATAGGACAATGAACCAGATATTTCACCGGATGAATGTGAGCATCTGCTTGGCATTTCCACTCACTACCAGTGACAACTATCATTGTCCTATCTGTGGTGATACTGTAAGCCCATTGGCCGGCAGTGGGAGAAGATTTTGGCCGACATTCTGCTAATTTTATCAGTGTCCTAATTCAGATAGCATTGCTGGTTAGGTATCCTGTGGCTGTGCTGATGAGGAGTGAACATCTAGCCTGGCCCCAGGTCTGTTGGTACTGCATTGTCAGCGACCAATGGAGTTGGCTATACAGAACACTCAGATCTGGGATCAGGCCAGTAAATACCTACCAAGACCAGTGGACTGATCTGGGACCAGGCTAGTAAGTGAATACATCTGCAGTGAATAACCAGGCTAGTAAATACATAGCAGGCCCAGTGGACTGATCTGGGACCAGGCTAGTAAATACATACCAGGCCCAGGGGAATAAAGACGTGATGCACCAGCTCCCCAGAAGAGGGCTCTGTGATGGACGACTTCAGGCGGTCCTGAAAGCAAAATAATCAAATAATAATATATGCTATTTATCCAAAGCAACTTACAGTCCCGCTGCATATATTTGATGTGCGGGTGGTCCCGGGAATGGAAGCCTGCCGCTGCCAGCACCATGCTCTACTAACTGAGCTACAGATAGTAAAACGGAGGAAAGTACTGAGCTTCTTTTTTTAAAGGGAAAACAGAGATCCAATCTGTATTTTTATTACATGATAGGACAGATGTAGGAACCGATTGGGAGATAGACAGAGGCCAGACAGATGTAGGAACCGATTGGGAGATAGACAGAGGGCAGACAGATGTAGGAACATATTGGGAGACAGGCAGAGGGCAGACAGATGTAGGAACATATTGGGAGACAGGCAGAGGGCAGACAGATGTAGGAACAGATTGGGAGATAGACAGAGGGTAGACAGATGTAGGAACATATTGGGAGATAGACAGAGGGCAGACAGATGTAGGAACATATTGGGAGATAGACAGAGGCCAGACAGATGTAGGAACATATTGGGAGATAGACAGAGGGCAGACAGATGTAAGGATGCTGGAACCCCGTCTCCAAGGGGACATGTGTTGTCCAGAGTCCAGAAGGTTACCACTACACCCCGGAGTACACTGAGGTGAGAAAATTAGAAAGAAACAATAGTCAGAAACAAATGCCTCTGTTATTCCACTACATGGGCTCACCAGCAGACAGAAGGAGTACTTGACTTTCTGAAAAATGTCAACAAACTCCTCCGTAGGTGGAGGGCAGGCTTTCAGGGTCAGCAAATCATCTGCACACAAAACACAAACAATCAACTACCAAGACGGGGATTCATCAATGAAATAACATGTAAGAATAGTACCCAGAATGCACAACTTTATTCATTTCACTAGACCCTTCCTCCCGTTTATCGCTTCTTGAGGTGCCACTGTACAGTTCCACTAGCCAATGCTACAGTAAGTATACCTCTACACTGTATTGAAGAGCATCCTGTTGGTGCTGTCATTGGATTGGGTCCTGAGATTAATGATATGTGCCCATTGATTCTTGAAGAATATAACTTATAAATGCCTCATGAGCCATACCCCGTCAGAACCCAAAATAAAAACGTGTTTTGTTTACTCCAATGTTTGTAAACAATGCAATTGTAAACAAACACCGTATAGCCAAAAAACATGGCTAAAGCTATTATTTTGGTCTCATTTTTGGTCTCATCTATTTTGGAGCGTTGAGTGTGGTTACATTTCTCCAGACCCATCCGACAGCTGTATACCACCTTTAATAACTCTCTCTCTCTCTCTCTCTCTCTCTCTCTCTCTCTCTCTCTCTCTCTCTCTCTCTCTCTCTCTCTCTCTCTCTCTCTCTCTCTCTCTCTCTCTCTCTCTCTCTCTCTCTCTCTCTCTCTCTCTCTCTCTCTCTCTCAGTCCTCTCACCATCCTGCTTCTCTTTCTTCTTGCTTTTTCTGCTCTTCCTCTTCCTCTGGTTGAGGATGCTCTGAGCCTCAGCAGCCTGCTGCAGGCGGCCCATGAAGCGCTCCACATCATCAAAACAGTGGTTTAGGATCTCCTGAAGGAGGAACACATCCCAGATAAACCAGACACATCAAAACAGTGATCTGGTGAGAGCAGCCATGCACACACACACAAACACACACAAAGACACACAGACACACACACGCACACACCTGCACATGCACACACACGCACACACACACACACACACACACAAAGACACACAGACACACACACACACCTGCACATGCACACACACGCACACACACAAACACACACAAACACACACAAAGACACACGCACACACACATGAACACACAAATACAGATACATACCACCTCTCTCTCTGCATGTTCTCGAGATATGTGTTTTGGCTCACTAGTGGCCCCCTTCACTGACGAGAGATATAACATAGATGTCAGTTTAAACAACACACACATGCACACACACACAAATACAGTGCACACACATACACACACCTTTGAACTCCTTTGCGTAGCCATGGGAAGGAAGTTGACCATCATGGGGCATGACTCTAACACCTGATGGCTTCCTAGGACGTACTGGGGGTGGTGTCCCAGACATCTGAGGGGGATAGAGAGAGAGAGAGAGATAGAGAGAGAGAGAGAGAGAGAGAGAGGGAGAGAGGGAGAGAGAGAGAGAGAGAGAGAGAGAGAGAGAGGGAGAGAGAGAGGGAGAGAGAGAGGGAGAGAGAGAGAGAGAGAGAGAGAGAGAGAGAGAGAGAGAGAGAGAGAGAGAGAGAGAGAGTGTAATGGTGATGCCATCAAGAGGTCTCTCTGGAGTTTTTGTTTTTTTGTTATATTCCTTAAGACGTCAGCATGCTTCAGTTCGTCTGGCGGCTAGCCCGAGTGTGCTTGCATACCTCCTAAAACAATTATAGACTACCACCATGTGATTCAGAAGTTACAGTACAACCATAGACTACCACCATGTGATTCAGAAGGTACAGTACAACCATAGACTACCACCATGTGATTCAGAGGTTACAGTACAACCATAGACTACCCCCATGTGATTCAGAAGGTACAGTACAACCATAGACTACCACCATGTGATTCAGAAGTTACAGTACAACCATAGACTACCACCATGTGATTCAGAAGGTACAGCACAACCATAGACTACCACCATGTGATTCAGAAGGTACAGTACAACCATAGACTACCACCATGTGATTCAGAAGGTACAGTACAACCACGAGGGGGGAATTCACCAACCGATTTCACTAACTGCCCCGTCAGATCTAACCACCAGGGGGCAGCAGTGTAACTGCCCAGTCATATCTCACCAACAAGGGGCAGCAGAGTAACTGCCCCGTCAGAACTCACTAACAGGGGGCAGCAATGTAACTGCCTCGTCAGATCTCACCAACAGGGGGCAGCAGAGTAACTGCCCCGTCAGATCTCACTAACAGGGGGCAGCAATGTAACTGCTCTGTCAGATCTCACTAACAGGGGGCAGCAGAGTAACTGCCTCGTCAGATCTCACCAACAAGGGGCAGCAGAGTAACTACCTCGTCAGATCTCACCAACAGGGGGCAGCAGAGTAACTGCCCAGTCAGATCTCACTAACAGGGGGCAGCAATGTAACTGCCTCGTCAGATCTCACTAACAGGGGCCAGAAGAGTAACTGCCCCGTCAGATCTCACTAACAGGGGCCAGAAGAGTAACTGCCCCGTCAGATCTCACCAAGAGGGGGCAGCAGAGTAACTGCCTCGTCAGATCTCATCAACAGGGACCAGAAGAGTAACTGCCCCGTCAGATCTCACTAACAGGGGGCAGCAGAGTAACTACCCCGTC
>NC_074666.1:93577287-93637287 GCF_029448725.1 Salvelinus fontinalis
TTGGTAAGGGAGCCTAGTGGCAACCAGACCATATGGTTTTGGTAAGGGAGCCTAGTGGTAACCAGACCATATGGTTTTGGTAAGGGAGCCTAGTGGTAACCAGACCATATGGTTTTGGTAAGGGAGCCTAGTGGTATAAAATACCATATGGTTTTGGTAAGGGAGCCTAGTGGTATAAAATACCATATGGTTTTGGTAAGGGAGCCTAGTGGCATAAAATACCATATGGTTTTGGTAAGGGAGCCTAGTGGCATAAAATACCATATGGTTTTGGTAAGGGAGCCTAGTGGCATAAAATACCATATGGTTTTGGTAAGGGAGCCTAGTGGTAACCAGACCATATGGTTTTGGTAAGGGAGCCTAGTGGTAACCAGACCATATGGTTTTGGTAAGGGAGCCTAGTGGTATAAAATACCATATGGTTTTGGTAAGGGAGCCTAGTGGCATAAAATACCATATGGTTTTGGTAACGGAGCCTAGTGGTAACCAGACCATATGGTTAGGGTAAGGGAGCCTAGTGGCATAAAATACCATAAGGTTTTGGTAAGGGAGCCTAGTGGTATAAAATACCATATGGTTTTGGTAAGGGAGCCTAGTGGTACCCAGACCATATGGTTTTGGTAAGAGAGCCTAGTGGTGCCCAGACCATATGGTTTTGGTAAGGAAGCCTAGTGGTAACCAGACCATATGGTTTTGGTAAGAGAGCCTAGTGGTGCCCAGACCATATGGTTTTGGTAAGGAAGCCTAGTGGTAACCAGACCATATGGTTTTGGTAAGAGAGCCTAGTGGTAACCAGACCATATGGTTTTGGTAAGGGAGCCTAGTGGCAACGAGACCATATGGTTTTGGTAAGGGAGCCTAGTGGCAACGAGACCATATGGTTTTGGTAAGGGAGCCTAGTGGTATAAAATACCATATGGTTTTGGTAAGGGAGCCTAGTGGTAACCAGACCATATGGTTTTGGTAAGGAAGCCTAGTGGTAACCAGACCATATGGTTTTGGTAAGGGAGCCTAGTGGTAACCAGACCATATGGTTTTGGTAAGGGAGCCTAGTGGTAACCAGACCATATGGTTTTGGTAAGGGAGCCTAGTGGTAACCAGACCATATGGTTTTGGTAAGGGAGCCTAGTGGTATAAAAGACAATATTGTTTTGGTAAGGGAGCCTAGTGGTAACCAGACCATATGGTTTTGGTAAGGGAGCCTAGTGGTAACCAGACCATATGGTTTTGGTAAGGGAGCCTAGTGGTAACCAGACCATATGGTTTTGGTAAGAGAGGCTAGTGGTACTTAAGGAGGACAACAGTGGAACTGGAGCTTAGCCAGTCATGTTGCTACCAAGTCACAGCCTTACCTTGGCATGAACTAATTAACTTATTATGTGGGTAGAGAGGAGGATGGATGGGGATGTTATTATGTGGGTAGAGAGGAGGATGGATGGTGATGTTATTATGTGGGTAGAGAGGAGGATGGATGGGGATGTTATTATGTGGGTAGAGAGGAGGATGGATGGTGATGTTATTGTGTGGGTAGAGAGGAGGATGGATGGGGATGTTATTATGTGGGTAGAGAGGAGGATGGATGGTGATGTTATTGTGTGGGTAGAGAGGAGGATGGATGGGGATGTTATTGTGTGCTGTACGATGTAATTCTATCTATTTATGTATTCTATGTAGAAGTAGCAGGCATTTTTAGTTGTCTGAGACAAATTCTCCCTCGGGACAATAAAAAACACTGAGTGTACAAAACATTATGAACACCTGCTCTTTCCATGACATAAACTGACCAGGTGAATTCAGGTGAAAGCTATGATCCCTTATTGATGTCACTTGTTAAATCCACTTCAATCAGTTTAGATGAAGGGGATGACACGTTAAATAAGGATGTTTAAGCCTTGAAACAATTGAGATGTGGATTGTGTATGTGTGCCATTCAGAGGGTGGACAAAATATTTAAGTGCCTTTGAACAGGGTTCGGTAGTAGCTGCCAGGTGCACCGGTTTGTGTCAAGAACTGCATCGCTGCCGGGTTTTTCACACTGGGAGGGTAATATCCTATCCTATCTCATCCTAATGGGATGCAAGTCATTAATAATATGGGCATCACAGTGTACCTATGTTATGAGTGTATATGTGTCCAGTGTCCACCCCCTTTGGGCAGGTGTAAAGCTCAATGTAGCTAGCTTGACTAATAAAAAAAAGTCTAAACACGCGCGTGCGTGTGTTTTCAGGATGAGCTCATGAAATCCCATGTGATAACCTAGAGCTCCCCCCTGTGGATAAAGTTATTACATATGTACTGACCAGTCGATTTAAACTATTGGAATGTCATTCAACATTCAATAAATAGTGCTACTTGTGAAGAGTTAATTTAATACTAAGAGTACGTCAAAAACTACGTTTATAAAGTAGGCAGGGTCTTAAATACCCAAAGATACAGTAACAATGTCAGATTAACCCTGTCATGTTGACGCTGTCTAATGAATAAGATATTTTCTAAAGAATAAAAAGTAAGAGTGCTTATCTTTTAAAGCTGAATTGATTGTTTACCGTCATGCACTAGGCTACAACTATATCTCCTACAATTCCTAAAAAGGACACTTGACATGAAAATTACTTTATACCAAATTAAATTTGTTGCGAATTTGTGGCATGTAATTCAAACACTTCGGTCAACATGCAGCTAACTAAAGAAACCAATCTGAAGCGAACCACTGATGTCGGCCCTGTGTGTATTTTGTAATATTATAGGGACTGTGAGGGGAGGGACTGTGAAGGGAGACCAGAGCCAATCAAAAGACGAAGGGAGTTGGTCTTCTTGATATCTTGGATATCATGCTTCTTACACCGCTACAACGTGGCGCCTGTAAAGTTTTGTATAGGATTCCGAATACCAATGATCAAGTTGAGCGCTCCAGAGAACCCTTCATTATTATTTGCGTCAAACCAGACGTAATATAGAGAGACAAGACAAGGTTCTCGTTCTGCTGGGGTAACGGACCAAGACTGGCAGTGAGAAGTTGTCCGACGTCAGAAACTACTCCCCCAAGTGCACAGCGCGACGTAGAGGACACACCATGGTATGTTCAATATTACCATTGAGAACGTTATTGTATCCCTTGTTAGGTTGGTGCACTCATGCGCTGTTTGCATGTGAGTCAAGGTTTTAAAAGCGTATTTTCTTTTACACAGAACCCCCCTCTTCCTTGCTTTCTAACCTTAATGGCATCATGCCTACATAGCGACCTTTGTCTACCCTTTTACATATTTTAAAATGTTCAGTAAATAGCCCAATTGTTTTTCGTTTCATGTATTACGCCGATTGCTTGTGGGTTATTTTCTCACTTGAAAAATGTGTACTATTACTTATGGAAGAGCCCGATTGGCAGCAATTCAGTTGTTTTCTTTTCACTTCGGGGAAGTTATATTTGTGTAATATTCATATAATTATAATTAATTTATTCTGTCCTATTTCTATGTTAATGCCCTGGCCATGTAGGGATCAACTTTTATTACATCGTTATGACGTTCTTTATGAGGAGTTCAGGACCATTTCATTTCAAATAATATGGATGAAGGATTGTTTAAATGTACATTTTTACATTGTTGTCAGTTTGTCTCAACCTATAAATTGTTTTCTGTGTAGCGAAAGTGTAGCACTATAGGACCTCATCAGATAAATAAGTAGGCTAGCAACCTTTTTATAATCCGACAAAAGATCAGAATTTACTCCAAACAATGCTGTTCCCAAGGTGACTTGAAGAGCAAGTACCGAAACTCATTTCGGAAAGTAGTTTATTAAGGCTGGAAAGAAACACTTCGTTTTTCGTTTGGGTTGGAAGTAAAAAGAGACATTTCCATGCTCTGAAAAGAAAATGGACTGGGAAATATTCTTAGACAACAGAAAATCGTACACACATCTTGGTCTGTGTCTGTCTTTGTCTGTGTCAAGTGTCTTACCACATCTAAACATGTACAAGGGTTCTGTTGAGGTTGGCAATACGTTACTTACTGCAACATAATAAATAGTATTTAAATCAGTGTAGGGTTTTCACAGTACCGTTGTCTGTAGATCACTGACGTTCACTCTGTGGATGGATCTTGCTGCGATGCACTTTGCATATTGAACTAGAAGGTAAACAACTGCATGCTAGTAAAGTTTCCGTTCTTATTATAACCCATTATACAGTTACAATAAATCCACAGGATTATGATACACTGGTGAGTTTAGTTAGCATATCATATCCATTACAATTGACCTGTAGTGTTTGTTTGTCCCATAGGGCTCTGGTCAAAGGTATCGCCAAACAAAACTTTATGTAATATTATTTATTTTATTCATATTTCTCTCACTTACAAATACATTCATACAACTGCAACTGAGTTTTTGACCAGGGGCGTGGGGGTTACTATGACCCAGTCTGAGAATCGTTGTTTACACACAGTTTGTTTTTTTACAAATCAAGTGTTGGGTGTGTGTGGCTCTCTGGGACGCCATGTTCTCTCTTTACTGACAGTGTTTCATTGACCAGTAGACTAGTTAAATAAAGGTTAAATAATATATATATATTTTAATAGCCCAAAATGAACCTGGACGCCATGTTCTCTCTTCACAGACACAGTGTTTCACTGACCAGTAGCTCAAAACAACTCTGGACACTTAACCACTATGGGGGGCAGAGGGTTAGGGGTGAAGAGGTAGAATTAGAGGTGAGCTAAATTTAGAGAGAGGCAGAGAGAGAGAGAGAGAGAGAGAGAGAGAGAGAGAGAGAGAGAGAAGAAAGACAGAGAACTAGAGTCAAAAGGGGTGATGTGTTTGAGAGAGTGAGAGACAAAGCTGTTTGGATATGAGTACTAAATTCTAACCTGTTTAGGACTAATCCTTCAATACCTCCCAAGCCAGTGAATTTTTATTAGAAACATCAACATGTGAGTCTCAACAACAAAATGGACCCTCAAAAAACAGCAGCAACAACAACGATGACAACAACAACTAAACAGACTCTAAACCAGTATACAACATATAGTCTAGTCTACACCTGTCCTCTCTTACTAGCACTGACTGAGGATAGCTGATGTAGATGAATGTACCTATAGTCTAGTCTACACCTGTCCTCTCTTACTAGCACTGACTGATCATAGCTGATGTAGATGAATGTACCTATAGTCTAGTCTACACCTGTCCTCTCTTACTAGCACTGACTGAGGATAGCTGATGTAGATGAATGTACCTATAGTCTAGTCTACACCTGTCCTCTCTTACTAGCACTGACTGAGGATAGCTGATGTAGATGAATGTACCTATAGTCTAGTCTACACCTGTCCTCTCTTACTAGCACTGACTGATCATAGCTGATGTAGATGAATGTACCTATAGTCTAGTCTACACCTGTCCTCTCTTACTAGCACTGACTGAGGATAGCTGATGTAGATGAATGTACCTATAGTCTAGTCTACACCTGTCCTCTCTTACTAGCACTGACTGATCATAGCTGATGTAGATGAATGTACCTATAGTCTAGTCTACACCTGTCCTCTCTTACTAGCACTGACTGAGGATAGCTGATGTAGATGAATGTACCTATAGTCTAGTCTACACCTGTCCTCTCTTACTAGCACTGACTGAGGATAGCTGATGTAGATGAATGTACCTATAGTCTAGTCTACACCTGTCCTCTCTTACTAGCACTGACTGAGGATAGCTGATGTAGATGAATGTACCTATAGTCTAGTCTACACCTGTCCTCTCTTACTAGCACTGACTGAGGATAGCTGATGTAGATGAATGTACCTATAGTCTAGTCTACACCTGTCCTCTCTTACTAGCACTGACTGATCATAGCTGATGTAGATGAATGTACCTATAGTCTAGTCTACACCTGTCCTCTCTTACTAGCACTGACTGAGGATAGCTGATGTAGATGAATGTACCTATAGTCTAGTCTACACCTGTCCTCTCTTACTAGCACTGACTGATCATAGCTGATGTAGATGAATGTACCTATAGTCTAGTCTACACCTCTCCTCTCTTACTAGCACTGACTGAGGATAGCTGATGTAGATGAATGTACCTATAGTCTAGTCTACACCTGTCCTCTCTTACTAGCACTGACTGAGGATAGCTGATGTAGATGAATGTACCTATAGTCTAGTCTACACCTGTCCTCTCTTACTAGCACTGACTGATCATAGCTGATGTAGATGAATGTACCTATAGTCTAGTCTACACCTGTCCTCTCTTACTAGCACTGACTGATCATAGCTGATGTAGATGAATGTACCTATAGTCTAGTCTACACCTGTCCTCTCTTACTAGCACTGACTGATCATAGCTGATGTAGATGAATGTACCTATAGTCTAGTCTACACCTGTCCTCTCTTACTAGCACTGACTGATCATAGCTGATGTAGATGAATGTACCTATAGTCTAGTCTACACCTGTCCTCTCTTACTAGCACTGACTGATCATAGCTGATGTAGATGAATGTACCTATAGTCTAGTCTACACCTGTCCTCTCTTACTAGCACTGACTGATCATAGCTGATGTAGATGAATGTACCTATAGTCTAGTCTACACCTGTCCTCTCTTACTAGCACTGACTGATCATAGCTGATGTAGATGAATGTACCTATAGTCTAGTCTACACCTGTCCTCTCTTACTAGCACTGACTGAGGATAGCTGATGTAGATGAATGTACCTATAGTCTAGTCTACACCTGTCCTCTCTTACTAGCACTGACTGAGGATAGCTGATGTAGATGAATGTACCTATAGTCTAGTCTACACCTGTCCTCTCTTACTAGCACTGACTGAGGATAGCTGATGTAGATGAATGTACCTATAGTCTAGTCTACACCTGTCCTCTCTTACTAGCACTGACTGAGGATAGCTGATGTAGATGAATGTACCTATAGTCTAGTCTACACCTGTCCTCTCTTACTAGCACTGACTGAGGATAGCTGATGTAGATGAATGTACCTATAGTCTAGTCTACACCTGTCCTCTCTTACTAGCACTGACTGAGGATAGCTGATGTAGATGAATGTACCTATAGTCTAGTCTACACCTGTCCTCTCTTACTAGCACTGACTGAGGATAGCTGATGTAGATGAATGTACCTATAGTCTAGTCTACACCTGTCCTCTCTTACTAGCACTGACTGAGGATAGCTGATGTAGATGAATGTACCTATAGTCTAGTCTACACCTGTCCTCTCTTACTAGCACTGACTGAGGATAGCTGATGTAGATGAATGTACCTATAGTCTAGTCTACACCTGTCCTCTCTTACTAGCACTGACTGATCATAGCTGATGTAGATGAATGTACCTATAGTCTAGTCTACACCTGTCCTCTCTTACTAGCACTGACTGAGGATAGCTGATGTAGATGAATGTACCTATAGTCTAGTCTACACCTGTCCTCTCTTACTAGCACTGACTGATCATAGCTGATGTAGATGAATGTACCTATAGTCTAGTCTACACCTGTCCTCTCTTACTAGCACTGACTGAGGATAGCTGATGTAGATGAATGTTCCTATAGTCTAGTCTACACCTGTCCTCTCTTACTAGCACTGACTGAGGATAGCTGATGTAGATGAATGTACCTATAGTCTAGTCTACACCTGTCCTCTCTTACTAGCACTGACTGAGGATAGCTGATGTAGATGAATGTACCTATAGTCTAGTCTACACCTGTCCTCTCTTACTAGCACTGACTGAGGATAGCTGATGTAGATGAATGTACCTATAGTCTAGTCTACACCTGTCCTCTCTTACTAGCACTGACTGAGGATAGCTGATGTAGATGAATGTACCTATAGTCTAGTCTACACCTGTCCTCTCTTACTAGCACTGACTGAGGATAGCTGATGTAGATGAATGTACCTATAGTCTAGTCTACACCTGTCCTCTCTTACTAGCACTGACTGATCATAGCTGATGTAGATGAATGTACCTATAGTCTAGTCTACACCTGTCCTCTCTTACTAGCACTGACTGAGGATAGCTGATGTAGATGAATGTACCTATAGTCTAGTCTACACCTGTCCTCTCTTACTAGCACTGACTGAGGATAGCTGATGTAGATGAATGTACCTATAGTCTAGTCTACACCTGTCCTCTCTTACTAGCACTGACTGAGGATAGCTGATGTAGATGAATGTACCTATAGTCTAGTCTACACCTGTCCTCTCTTACTAGCACTGACTGAGGATAGCTGATGTAGATGAATGTACCTATAGTCTAGTCTACACCTGTCCTCTCTTACTAGCACTGACTGAGGATAGCTGATGTAGATGAATGTACCTATAGTCTAGTCTACACCTGTCCTCTCTTACTAGCACTGACTGAGGATAGCTGATGTAGATGAATGTACCTATAGTCTAGTCTACACCTGTCCTCTCTTACTAGCACTGACTGAGGATAGCTGATGTAGATGAATGTACCTATAGTCTAGTCTACACCTGTCCTCTCTTACTAGCACTGACTGAGGATAGCTGATGTAGATGAATGTACCTATAGTCTAGTCTACACCTGTCCTCTCTTACTAGCACTGACTGATCATAGCTGATGTAGATGAATGTACCTATAGTCTAGTCTACACCTGTCCTCTCTTACTAGCACTGACTGATCATAGCTGATGTAGATGAATGTACCTATAGTCTAGTCTACACCTGTCCTCTCTTACTAGCACTGACTGATCATAGCTGATGTAGATGAATGTACCTATAGTCTAGTCTACACCTGTCCTCTCTTACTAGCACTGACTGAGGATAGCTGATGTAGATGAATGTACCTATAGTCTAGTCTACACCTGTCCTCTCTTACTAGCACTGACTGATCATAGCTGATGTAGATGAATGTACCTATAGTCTAGTCTACACCTGTCCTCTCTTACTAGCACTGACTGATCATAGCTGATGTAGATGAATGTACCTATAGTCTAGTCTACACCTGTCCTCTCTTACTAGCACTGACTGAGGATAGCTGATGTAGATGAATGTACCTATAGTCTAGTCTACACCTGTCCTCTCTTACTAGCACTGACTGATCATAGCTGATGTAGATGAATGTACCTACAGTCTAGTCTACACCTGTCCTCTCTTACTAGCACTGACTGATCATAGCTGATGTATTGAGGAACGTTTGACTGTAACTATGACTACCTAGCTGAATGTACCCAGATGAATGTACCTATCTGAATGTACCTAGATGAATGTACCTAGATGAATGTACCTAGATGAATATACCAAGATGAATGTACCTAGATGAATGTACCCAGATGAATGTACCTAGATGAATGTACCTAGATGAATGTACCCAGATGAATGTACCTATCTGAATGTACCTAGATGAATGTACCTATCTGAATGTACCTAGATGAATGTACCTAGATGAATGTACCTAGATGAATGTACCTAGATGAATGTACCCATCTGAATGTACCTAGCTGAATGTACCTAGATGAATGTACCTAGATGAATGTACCCATCTGAATGTACCTAGATGAATGTACCCATCTGAATGTACCTAGATGAATGTACCTAGATGAATGTACCTAGATGAATGTACCTAGATGAATGTACCCATCTGAATGTACCTAGCTGAATGTACCTAGATGAATGTACCCATCTGAATGTACCTAGATGAATGTACCTAGATGAATGTACCCATCTGAATGTACCTAGATGAATGTACCTAGATGAATGTACAGTTGAAGTCGGAAGTTTACATACACCTTAGCCAAATACATTTAAACTCAGTTTTTCACAATTCCTGACATTTAATCCTAGTAAAAAATTCCCTGTTTTAGGTCAGTTAGGATCACCACTTTTTTTTTTAAATGTGAAATGTCAGAATAATAGTAGAGAGAATTATTTATTTCAGTTTTTATTTCTTTCATCACGTTCCCAGTGGGTCATAAATTTACATACACTCACTTACATACTTATTTTCCACCATAATTTGCAAATAAATTCATCAAAAATCCTACAATGTGATTTTCTGGAATTTTTTTCTCATTTTGTCTGTCATAGTTGAAGTGTACCTATGATGAAAATTACAGGCCTCTCTCATCTTTTGAAGTTTGAGAACTTGCATAATTGGTGGCTGACTAAATACTTTTTTGCCCCACTGTAGATACTTTTGTATCTGTTTCCTCCAGCATATTCACATGGTCCTTTGCTGTTGTTCTGGAATTGATTTGCACTTTTCACACCAAAGTACGTTCATCTCTAGGAGACAGAACACGTCTCCTTCCTGAGCGGTATGACGGCTGCGTGGTCCCATGGTGTTTATACTTGCATACTATTGTGTGTACTGATGAACGTGGTACCTTCAGGCGTTTGGAAATTGCTCCCAAGGATGAACCAGACTTGTGGAGGTCTACAATTGTTTTCTGAGGTCTTGGCTGATTTCTTTTGATTTTCCCATGATGTCAAGCAAAGAGGCACTGAGTTTGAAGGTAGGCCTCCAATTGACTCAAATGATGTCAATTAGCCCATCAGAAGCTTCTAAAGCCATGACATAATTTTCTGGAATTTTCCAAGCTGTTTAAAGGCACAGTCAACTTAGTGTATGTAAACTTCTGACCCACTACAATTGCGATACATTGAGTTATAAGTGAAATAATCTGTCTGTAAACAATTGTTGAAAAATGACTTGTGTCATGCACAAAGTAGATATCCTAACCAACTTGCCAAAACTATAATTTGTTAACAAGAAATGTGTGGAGTGGTTGAAAAACTAGTTTTAATGTCTCCAACCTAAGTGTATGTAAATTTCCGACTTCAACTGTACCTTGCTGAATGTACCTAGATGAATGCACCTAGATGAATGCACTAACTGTAAGAGTGTCTGCTAAATTACTAAAATGTAAATGTAGCCTAATAGTCAATCTAACAGTTTAACCAGAGTGTATTGGCTATTGTAAACCAATCAGCTCAGAGCAGATCTAGTAAGGTGCTCCTAATAGCTTCCCTATTCCCATAGTAGAATGACTCTGGTAACTCCTGCCAGTAGTCATGTGGATCCATTACAATACCCCTCCCTCTGCTGTAAACCAATGTAGCCCCCTCAACCTGCTGTAAACCAATGTAACCCTCGAGTCACACTTGTCAGACTAGATTTACCCAATGGAAACCACATGTTTGACTCTGTTCCATTAATTCCATTCCAGCCAATACAATGAGCCTGTCCTCCCACTGCTACTCCCACCAGCCTCCACTGTTGTTTGTGTGTGTGTGTGTGTGTGTGTGTGTGTGTGTGTGTGTGTGTGTGTGTGTGTGTGTGTGTGTGTGTGTGTGTGTGTGTGTGTGTGTGTGTGTGTGTGTGTGTGTGTGTGTGTGTGTGTGTGTGTGAGAGAGAGAGAGAAAGTACCTGTTCTATCTGGCTGCAGCTAGGTTCTTCTCCACTCTTATAGCTGATACTAGCCGTGTCCCTGTTTCAAGGAGATCACTATAGTAAATAGCCTTGCACAAGCCTTGGCCTCTGCGAGTCAGAACGCCTCATAGGAGCCCATCTCCTGTTTCTGTAGCATGAGGCAGCTTGATGTACAAGTACATCCCCTGGACAGGAGACTAGTGGTGTAAATGTGGATCCCCAGTGTGGAGACTCCAGGGTGGGTTCAGTTGGCAGTTGGTTTATCACCAGAACACAGAGCAGTGGTAGAGAGATCATGGTTGATATATCTGCTGGTCATGGTAACAGAGGGAGACAACAGCTTCTATTTGATATTGTAACAGCTTCTATTTGATATTGTAACAGCTTCTATTGTTTGCCTACACCTAGTGACCTGCTTTTTAAATTATATGAACAAAAAATATTCAATTTTATTTGGAACGGCAAGCCAGATAAAATTAAAAGGGCCTATTTATATAACGAATATGAATTCGGAGGGCAGAAATTATTAAATATTAAAGCATTAGACCTCTCACTAAAGGCATCAGTCATACAAAAGTTATACTTAAATCCAAACTGGTTCTCTAGTAGATTGGTACGAATGTCTCATCCTATGTTCAAGAGGGGCCTTTTTCCCTTTATTCAGATTACACCTGCTCACTTTCGGTTGCTTGAAAAGGAAATAATCTCCAAAATATCTTTATTTTTTAAACAAGCCTTAGAAAGTTGGTTGCAATTTCAGTTTAATCCACCTGAAAGGACGGAACAAATAGTACAACAAATCTTGTGGTTAAATTCAAATATAGTAATTGATAAAAAAAATGTATTTATCGAAGAAATGTTTAAAAAAGGTATAATTTTTGTGAATGATATCATAAATAGGACTGGTGGAGTAATGTCACACATGCAGCTAACACAGACATATGGAAATGTCTGCTCTACCCAAAATTACAACCACTTAATTGCAGCATTACCACAAAAATGGAAGAGGCAAGTGGAAGGGGATAAAAGTAAGGAACTTGTATGTCGGCCTTATATTAAAGAACATAAATGGTTAAAGAAAAGTGTGATAAATAAAAACATATACCAATTTCATTTAAGGACCAAAAAACTTACAGCTGTGCCATATAAATTGCAAAATAGTTGGGAAGAGATTTTCGATGTACCCATTCCATGGCACATGGTTTATGAATTGATACGCAAAACAACGCCGGATTCAAAACTTCGAATTTTTCAATTTAAATTATTGTACAAAATTCTTGCAACTAATAGAATGTTATATATATGGGGGATACAATCTTCCCAGCTCTGTAGATTCTGCTGTGAGGAGGCAGAGTCATTAGACCATTTATTTTGGTATTGTCCGCATGTAGCTCGTTTTTGGTCACAGGTCCAGGAATGGTTGAAGAATTGCAACATTTGCGTAGAACTAACGCTACAGATAGCAATACTGGGGGATCTGAAAAGCCATAGTCAATCAATCAATAATATAATAATTATTTTAGCAAAAATGTTTATTTTTAATTTACAATCCGTGGAAGCTATGAGAATAGGAAGATTCAAATCTTTTGTGAAGCATCACAGCACAGTTTAAAAATATATGGCAAATAAAAATCCGAAATGGATGATGTTGGAAGATAGATGGGAAAGGTTGAGTGGAGCTGAAGGGTGGGACTAATAACAAGATAAACAATGTAGGGCATACGGGATCTGTGAAATGTGTATAGGTGCGGAGCTATTGTGAAATAGCACAGTTACAAGTGGAAATCAAACTGGATGGACAACAGAAATAGAGGAAGGACTAAGAACAAACAAGAGAGAACTATTATAAAGTAGACTGTGTCTGTTAGATGTGTATAAGATGTATAAATTGAAGGTAAAAACAGAAATGTTTATCAGTTTACTCCAATTGGGGGATCGGTGGTAGGGTTTGCGGGGAATAATAATAAAGGTATACTCTTTTAAAAAAGTATGTATGTCTATGTAGGTATGTGTATGTATATATGTGTATATGTATGCATACGTGAGTGGATATATATATTTACCCCAAAAAATATGGGGGATTGGAAATGATGCAGACAATTACATTGGAAGCAACATTCTTTCCGCAATATTAAGCTGATCCACCCCCCCAGAAAAAAAAAAAGAAAAAAAAAAAAAAACAGCTTCTATTTGATATTGTAACAGCTTCTATTTGATATTGTAACAGCTTCTATTTGATATTGTAACAGCTTCTATTTGATACTGTAACAGCTTCTATTTGATACTGTAACAGCTTCTATTTGATACTGTAACAGCTTCTATTTGATACTGTAACAGCTTCTATTTGATACTGTAACAGCTTCTATTTGATACTGTAACAGCTTCTATTTGATATTGTAACAGCTTCTATTTGATACTGTAACAGCTTCTATTTGATACTGTAACAGCTTCTATTTGATACTGTAACAGCTTCTATTTGATACTGTAACAGCTTCTACTTGATACTGTAACAGCTTCTATTTGATACTGTAACAGCTTCTATTTGATACTGTAACAGCTTCTACTTGATACTGTAACAGCTTCTACTTGATACTGTAACAGCTTCTATTTGATATTGTAACAGCTTCTATTTGATACTGTAACAGCTTCTATTTGATACTGTAACAGCTTCTATTTGATACTGTAACAGCTTCTATTTGATACTGTAACAGCTTCTATTTGATACTGTAACAGCTTCTATTTGATATTGTAACAGCTTCTATTTGATACTGTAACAGCTTCTATTTGATGCAGTAACAGCTTCTATTTGATACTGTAACAGCTTCTATTTGATACTGTAACAGCTTCTATTTGATACTGTAACAGCTTCTATTTGATACTGTAACAGCTTCTATTTGATGCAGTTACAGCTTCTATTTGATATTGTAACAGCTTCTATTTGATACTGTAACAGCTTCTATTTGATACTGTAACAGTTTCTATTTGATATTGTAACAGCTTCTATTTGATACTGTAACAGCTTCTATTTGATACTGTAACAGCTTCTATTTGATATTGTAACAGCTTCTATTTGATACTGTAACATAAAATGGATGGACTGAATCCCATTGAGCCCCCAGCTGTGAAAAACAAGTACCAGACAAATAATAGAGTCTGTGCAGAAACAACCTTTGTTTATAGTCTATTGACACCCACTCACTATCAGAACCTGTACATTAAGCCCCATGTTTATAGTCTATTGACACCCACTCACTATCAGAACCTGTACATTAAGCCCCATGTTTATAGTCTATTGACACCCACTCACTATCAGAACCTGTACATTAAGCCCCATGTTTATAGTCTATTGACTGTTTATTGTATATAATGTGAGACATATCTATCAGGCCTGTGAAGAGCCCCCTTGCTTTTCCTGCTCTAACACCTGCACTAGTCTTGTCTTACTACCACTGACTTTGCTCATAGATTCCTTATTGAGGGAAGATCTACTTAATACAACTGTGATATGTGGTTTTCCCAAACAGCCAACATAAGATATAATGTTAGTCGCTCTGGATAAGTGTCTGCTAAATGACTCAAATGTAAAATCTAAAAAGAAACCAATGTGGCACACACACAAACACACACACACACACTCAGACACTCACACACCTATCTCTATTGGGACACCTGTTCTTTGTTTCCTTTGTCTAGATGGAGAAGCCTCCATTGCCTAGCGATGAGGAGGGTACTAGGATGGGAGAGAGTCGGTCGGAGGCGGAGCTCCTGGTCTTGGGAGTGCAGGAGACCTCCGGGGGCGTGGCGTCGTCTGGGGATGCAGACGACCGCCCGGCGTGGGACAGCAAGCTGCAATATGTACTGGCTCAGGTGGGCTTCAGCGTGGGCTTGGGGAACGTATGGAGGTTCCCCTACCTCTGCCATCAGAATGGAGGAGGTGAGTATCACTCTGTGGGCCCTATAGGACAGAGGGAGAGAGAAAGAGAGAGAGAGAGAATGGTTTATTTCAAATTCCATAAGGCAACTTTACATGCACTCTTAGAAAAAAGGATTCCAAAAGGTTTTTTTGGCTGTCCCCATAGGATAACCCTTTTAGGTTCCATGTAAAAGCCTCTGTGGAAAGGGTTCTACATGAAACCTAAAAGGTTGTACATGAAACCTAAAAGGTTGTACATGAAACCTAAAAGGTTGTACATGAAACCTAAAAGGTTGTACATGAAACCTAAATGGTTCTACATGAAACCTAAAAGTTCTACCTCGAACCAAAAAGATTCTACATGAAACCTAAAAGTTCTACCTCGAACCAAAAAGGATTCTTCAAAGGGATCTTCTACGTTGACAGCCGAAGAACCCTTTTAGCAGCTATTCCTGAATGATTTGACATATTTGACATAAATACACAAATAAAGGGGGAAAGGGGGGATACCTAGTCAGTTGTACAACTGAATGCATTCAACTGAAATGTGACATCCACGTCTTCGGTGCCCGGGGAACAGTGGGTTAAGTTAGTTTGAATTTTGTAAAGTTAGTGCGGGAGTGGTGGGAAAATTATTGTTATCGATCAATAATGACAAACCTCCTGGCATTGACAACTTAGATGGGAAGCTACTGAGGATGGTAGCTGACTCTATAGCCACTCCTATCTGTCATATTTTTAATCTGAGTTTAGAGGTAAGTCTTTCCCTGGAAGGAAGCCAGAGTAATTCCGCTACCCAATAGTGGTAAAGCGTCTTTTACTGGTTCTAACAGCATACCTATAAGCCTGCTGCCGGCTCTTAGCAAACTGTTGGAAACAATGGTGTTTGACCAAATAAAATACTATTTCTCGGTAAACAAATTAACAACAGACTTTCAGCATGCTTATAGAGAAGGACACTCAATATGTACTGCACTGACACAAATGACTGATAATTGGTTGAAAGAAATTGATAATAAGAATATTGTGGGAGCTGTAGATTTCAGTGCAGCCTTTGATATTATTGACCATAACCTGTTGTTGAAAAAACGTATGTGCTATGGCTTTTTAACCTCTGCCATATCGTGGATTCAGGGCTATCTATCTAATAGAACTCAAATGGTTTTCTTTAATGGAAGCTTCTCTAATGTCAAACATGTAAAGTGTGGTGTACCGCAGAGCAGCTCTCTAGGCCCTCTAATCTTTTCTGTTTTTACCAATAACCTGCCATTGGCATTAAACAAAGCATGTGTGTCCATGTATGCTAATGAATCAACCATATACGCATCAGCAACCACAGCTAATATAGTCACTGAAACCCTTAACAAAGAGTTGCAGTCTGTTTTGGAATGGGTGGCCAGTAATAATCTGGTCCTGAGCATCTCTAAAACTAAGAGTATTGTATTTGGTACAAATTGTTCCCTAAGGTCTAGACCTCAGCTGAATCTGGTAATGAATGGTGTGGCTGTTGGAACAAGTTGAGGAGACTAAATTACTTGCCGTTACCTTAGATTGTAAACTGTCATGGTCAAAACATATAGATTCAATGGTTGTAAAGATGGGGAGAGGTCTGTCCATAATAAAGAGATGCTCTGCTTTTTTGACACCACACTCCAAAAAGCAAGTTCTGCAGGCTCTAGTTTTGTCTAATCTTGATTATTGTCCAGTCGTGTGGTCCAGTGCTGCAAGGACAGACATAGTTAAGCTACAGCTGGCCCAGAACAGAGCGGGACATTTTGCTCTTCATTGTAATCAGAGGGCAGATATAAATACTATACATGCCAGTCTCTCTTGGTTAAGAGTTGAGGAGAGACTGAATGCATCACTTCTTCCTTTTATAAGAAACATAAATGTGTTGAAAATCCCAAATTGTTTGCATAGTCAACTTACACACAGCTCTGACACACACACTTATCCCACTAGACATGCCACCAGGGGTCTTTTCACAGTTCCCAAATTCAAGAAAACGTACAGTATTATATAGAGCCCTTATTGCATGGAACTTCCATCTTATATTTATCAAATAAACATCAAACCTTGTTTAAAAAAAAAAGATAAAGCAACTCCTCATGGCACAACACCTCACGGCACAACGCCTCTCCCCTGTTTGACCTAAATAGTTTGTGTGTATGCATTGATATGTAGGCTACGTGTGCCTTACATTTTTTTAATGTAGTTCTGTCCTTGAGCTGTTCTTGTTTATTGATGTTCTGTATTATGTCATTCTGTATTATGTTTCATGTTTTGTGTGGACCCCAGGAAGAGTAGCTGCTGTTTTTGCAACAGCTAATGGGGATCCTAATAAAATACCAAAAAACCTGCCTTGCTCAGGGGCAGAACAACAGAACAACCTTGTCAGCTCGGGGATTCGATCCAGCAACCTTTCGGTTACTAGGCCAACGCTATAACCACTAGATACACAATACACAAGAAATGAATCAACACATGTTTTACCTGAACTATTATCACTAATTATTATTACAACCAGCACTTTCAGTCCTTATTATGTGGGACTAGAACTATCACTTTCAGTCTTTATTCTGTGAGACTAGAACCATCCCTTGTCCCTTTCAGACTTTATACCGTGGAACTAGAACCATCACTTTCAGACTTAATCCTGTGGGACTAGAACCATAACATTCAGACTTGATGCTGTGTGACTAGAACCATCACTTTCAGACTTGATGCTGTGGGACTAGAACCATAACTTTCAGATTTGATGCTATGGGACTAGAACCATAACATTCAGACTTGATGCTGTGGGACTAGAACCATCACTTTCAGACTTGATGCTGTGGGACTAGAACCATCACTTTCAGACTTGATGCTGTGGGACTAGAACCATCACTTTCAGACTTGATGCTGTGGGACTAGAACCATCACTTTCAGACTTGATGCTGTGGGACTAGAACCATCACTTTCAGACTTGATGCTGTGGGACTAGAACCATCACTTTCAGACTTGATGCTGTGGGACTAGAACCATCACTTTCAGACTTGATGCTGTGGGACTAGAACCATAACTTTCAGACTTGATGCTGTGGGACTAGAACCATCACTTTCAGACATTATGCTGTGGGACTAGAACCATCACTTTCAGACATTATGCTGTGGGATTAGAACAATCATGTTCAGACTTGATACTGTGGGACTAGAACCATCACTTTCAGACATTATGCTGTGGGACTAGTCAAGATACTTTTTGAAGAGGTATGTTTTTTTCTCTCTCTCTCTTACTCTCTACTTTATTCCATTGTTGTATCTCTCCCTTCCCTGACTCCTTCACTCTTGTTTTTCAATCTGTTCTCTCTCTAACCCCATTCTCTCTCTCTCTCTCTCTCTCTCTCTCTCTCTCTCTCTCTCTCTCTCTCTACTTTATTCCATTGTTGCATCTCTCCCTCCCCTGACTCCTTCACTCTTGTTTTTCAATCTGTTCTCTCTCTAACCCCATTCACTCTCTCTCTCTCTCTCTTTTCCTCTCTACTTTATTCCATTGTTGTATCTCTCCCTCCCCTGACTCCTTCACTCTTGTTTTTCCATCTGTTCTTTCTCTAACCCCATTCAGTCTCTTTCTCTTGAGTGGTGCAACGGGCGAAGGCACTGCATCACAGTGCTAGAGAAGTCACTACAGACCTGGGTTCGATCCTGGCTGTATCACAAACGGCAGTGATCAAGAGTCCCGTAGGGTTTAGGGGAGGGTTTGACCTGAGTAACTGACTTGCCTAGTTAAATAAAGGTTAAATAAAACATTTGAAATATATTTTCAAAATCTCTCTCTCGCTAACCCCATTCATTCTCTATCTAGCTCCATCTGCATTCAATTTACAGAATCTCTCCATCTGAGGCATAACTTTGTTTCTTAAAGGGTCAATCTGTGATTGCTACATACATTTTGGGACTTTTCAAGTCATGATATATAGCCATTGAATCTTGAATAATATAACTTATAAATGCCTCATGACCTTAGTTCAACTGTCTAATTCCAAAACCCAAGAAATAAACTTGTTTTGCTCCTTTGTTTGTAAACAATGCAATTGTAAACAAACACTGTATGGCCTTAACACATGGTTAAAACTATATATTTTTTATCTTATGGATTGTCAGTCCTTGCATCATAGCTCTGTCTTTGAATCTGAGAGTGGTTACATTTCTCCAACCCCATCCCTCAGCTGTTTACTGAAACAGTGATCTGCAGATTTAACAGTTTAACTCTCTGCCTCCTCTCCCTCTCCTGGCAGGCGCGTTCATGGTGCTCTATGTCATGCTGTTGGTGGTGGTGGGGGTTCCCCTGTTCTTCATGGAGCTGGCTGCGGGCCAGTGCATCCGTCAGGGCAGCATCGGTGTGTGGAAGCACATATCCCCCAAGCTGGCCGGTATCGGCTACTCCAGCTGCATGGTGAGCACAACAGGCTGGCCGGTATCGGCTACTCCAGCTGCATGGTGAGCACAACAGGCTGGCCGGTATCGGCTACTCCAGCTGCATGGTGAGCACAACAGGCTGGCCGGTATCGGCTACTCCAGCTGCATGGTGAGCACAACAGGCTGGCCGGTATCGGCTACTCCAGCTGCATGGTGAGCACAACAGGCTGGCCGGTATCGGCTACTCCAGCTGCATGGTGAGCACAACAGGCTGGCCGGTATCGGCTACTCCAGCTGCATGGTGAGCACAACAGGCTGGCCGGTATCGGCTACTCCAGCTGCATGGTGAACACAACAGGCTGGCCGGTATCGGCTACTCCAGCTGCATGGTGAGCACAACAGGGGTTGGTCCCAAATAGCACCCTATTTCAAACTGTATGTACAGATGCTGTACCTTAATTTGAGCCTGCTTCTCACAGCAGAAAAAAAGTCCTGCTGCAACAGTCAATTATTATGTGGATTGTAATTCATGGACATTTAAGTAGGGAAAATCAGGTCTGAAATGTTAAAGTGGAAATTACAAACGTTAGAAGCTTTTTAATACATCGAATTCACAAAAATGAACATTTCCTGCTATGCAGGACAATTCTCTGCAACAACAGAGTGATTAAATTAAGATAGCAGATCTGTAGTGCACTACTTTTGACCAGAGAGGCAGAGCCCCAATAGGTCCTGGTCAAAAGTAGTGCTGCACTTAGGTAAATAGGGTGCAATTTGGGATGCACAGTCAACTAACTAACAATACACATTCCCACCACACACAGAGACTAGTTTTTCAACTAACTAACAATACACATTCCTACCACACACAGGGACTAGTTTCTCAACTAACTAACAATACACATTCCCACCACACACAGGGACTAGTTTCTCAACTAACTAACAATACACATTCCCACCACAAACAGAGACTAGTTTCTCAACTAACTAACAATACACATTCCCACCACACACAGGGACTAGTTTCTCAACTAACTAACAATACACATTCCCACCACAAACAGAGACTAGTTTCTCAACTAACTAACAATACACATTCCCACCACACACAGAGACTTCTTTCATCTGGTTACCATTCTGGTGTTTGGTTGGGACTGCTTTCATCTGGTTACCATTCTGGTGTTTGGTTGGGACTGCTTTCATCTGGTGTTTGGTTACGGTGCAAAAAAAAGTTATTTATTTCTTCTGTTTGTCATGAGAAACATTCGGACGATGGTTGAAGGAACATTTTGACTTCATGTTATTATTCAACATACAAGGAACCTCCTTCCATGCCCCTTGATTTGTCACATTATTGCTAGACTGTTCCTAGAGTGTTTTCAAAAGGAACGTTCTCAGGAATTAGAAACTCTGGAACACAGGCTGTTCCCTGGCCTGACAGAAATGTTTTGGGAGCCAAACATTGTCAGTAGGGTGACGGTTAAGGCCTAATGTTGAGCCGATAGATCTGTGGTGAAGGCAACAAAAATAGACCAGGGCCCGACACAATAAACCTGTTGACTAGATTTCCAGGTACGTTAAAAACAGCTCAATGCATGTAGAATGCATATTTGAATATGCGTAAATATGCATCAAATCAGTCAACAGTGTGAATATGGCTCCTAGTGTTGTTAACAGTTCCTGCACCAATGACTGTGGACGTGTTTGGAACCTGACCTTAAGCCCTGAGGCAAAGAAGAACAGCAGAACATCTTGCAGAAGTAGACTGGTGTAGTCTAGCAGTCAGAATCAGTCAACTCGGTTTAACCATGCAGGAGGCCATATAAACAGCATAGTTAGAGATCACGCCATTATCAACGTTTGTCTGAATTAACTTTTTAGTCACCTCATGTCTGGTAAACAGAGATACAAAACTAACTGACTCGTACACCTGTGTGGCTCGAGAAGGCTTGAGGTTTGTGTGTGTCTCTGTGTCTCTGTGTCTCTGTGTGTGTGTGTGTGTGGTTAGGGGAACGATCTCTAAGTAATGTGTGAGAAGTAGTTGCACACTCCTCTCTCCCCTGTGTTGGCATAACGTATGCATTGACACCCTATTGGTTAACACTGACACCCTAGGGCCTCTCGAGTGGTGCAGTGCTCTAAGGCACTGCATCGCAGTGCTAGCTGTGCCACTAGAGATTCTGGGTTCATGTCCAGGATCTGTCACAGTCGGCCGCGACCGGGATACCCAGCGTCACCCTATTGCTTAACACTGACACCCTATTCATACTCATTCTGTCTGTCAGTGCTGGTCTCAGGGAGCTGCTATAACAATATTTAAAGGGATAGTGTGATATTTTGGCAATTGCTGTTTTATTATATGCATAGTCACTTCACCCCTACCTACATGTACAAATGACCTCTAACCTGTACCCCCGCACACTGACTGTACCGGTACCCCCTGTAAATAGCCTCATTATTGTTATTTTATTGTGTTACTTTTTATTATTTTTTATTTTTTACTTTAATTTATTTGGTAAATATTTTCTTAACTCTTCTTGAACTGCGCTGTTGGTTAAAGGCTTGTAAGTCAGCATTTCCTGGTACTTGTTGTATTTGGCGCATGTGACAAATACAGTTTGATTTGATTTGCAATGACTGGAAGTCTACAGGTGCAGCTAGCATGTTAAATACTGCATTAACCATGTCTTCCTTCCTCAGGTGTGTTTCTTTGTGGCTCTCTACTACAATGTCATCATCGCATGGAGTCTCTTCTACATGGGCAACTCCTTCCAGTATCCTCTACCCTGGGAGCAGTGTCCCATCAACATGACCACCAATAACACTGGTATTCACTAGCTGTGTGTATGTGTGTGTGTGTGTGTGTGTGTGTGTGTGTGTGTGTGTGTGTGTGTGTGTGTGTGTGTGTGTGTGTGTGTGTGTGTGTGTGTGTGTGTGTGTGTGTGTGTGTGTGTGTGTGTGTGTGTGTGTGTGTGTGTGTGTGTGTGTGTGTGTGTGTGTGTGTGTGTGTGCGTGTGTGCGGTACATATCATGCCTCTCCTTATTTGTGTTTAGATGTGCAATGGACACATAGTATTCTACAAGAGCAGGGTTTTTGTATGTAAACTATATAAATCTCTCTCCCTCTCTCTACCTCCCTCTCTCTCTCTGTCTCTCTCTCTGTCTCTCTCTCTCTCTCTCTCTGTCTGTCAGTAAAGGAATGCTCAGGTAGCTCCCCAACCTCATACTTCTGGTTCCGGAAGGCTCTAGACATCACAGACTCCATCGATGAGTCTGGTGAGTTTAACCCCATCATGACGGGCTGTCTGCTGGCTGCCTGGGCCATCGTCTGTCTAGCCATGATCAAAGGCATCAAGTCCTCTGCTAAGGTAAGGACGCTCTCAGTTCATATTTTTCACAACATATAGCATGTTACAAACAGTATAACGGGTCACCACCTGCCTTGACCCTCAGTAGTGTCGCCCCCGGCAACCACTAACCATGATTATGGTAGGCTAGTAGTTAACACGCTAGCTGTTGAAGAAAGCAGCTGAATTCTGATTTTGGCAAATGTTACTTTAAAATTGTTTCATGTTAATGTCCTCCTTTGTTGACCTTGTCTTGTTAAATGTTTTTTTTCATGTATAGTTTTTAAAAGAGAATGTAGAATGTCATTTGATAAATATTGATTTAATCCAATATCTTATGGTACTTAGTCTGTGTCCATGAACCCAGCCCTATATCTCCCTATAGGTCAAGTTAAAGATACATTCTGAAATTGGAAAAAGAACAAAACGGCAACCCCACCACCTGTTCCGGTATACAGCTGAGGAATGGGGCTGGAGAAATACAACCTCTCCCAAATCCATAGACATATTTTAGAATGTACATTAAAAGGACTGATGGTTCCTAATTTAAGTTGTAATTGTCTTCTCCATAGGTGATGTATTTCTCCTCAGTCTTCCCCTATGCTGTGCTGTTCATTTTCCTCGTCAGAGGCTTGATGCTGGATGGAGCCATGGAGGGAATCGCCTACATGTTCTACCCTAAAGTAAGTACAATAATAACAATAAAAATTATATATTTAATTGATTTTGTGCTTTTAATTACAAGTAGAATCTCAAAGATGTACAAAGATGCTTAAAAACAAGAATTAAGCACTCTGGAGAAGAGGACCAGAGAGGACTGGAATTTCTATTCACTTCCTGAATTGACAGAATATAAATAGAGTAGAATTTAGTCTTACGCTGTCTCTCTCTTTCTCTCTCTCTCTCTCTTTCTCTTTTTCTCTCTCTTTTGTCTCTCTCTCCCTCTCCTTTCTCTCTCCTCTCTCTCTCTCTCTCTCTCTGTCTCTCTCTCTCTGTCTCTGTCTCTGTCCCTCTCTGTCTCTCTCTGTCTCTCTCTGTCTCTCTCTCTGTCTCTCTCTGTCTCTCTCTCTGTCTCAGATAGAAATTTGGGCTGAGGTGCAGGTGTGGCGGCAGGCAGCCACACAGGTGTTCTTTGCCCTGGGCCTGGGCTACGGCTCTGTGATTGCCTATTCTTCCTACAACCCCATCAACAACAACTGTCACCGTGACGCGCTCATGGTCTCCTGCATCAACTTCATGACCTCAGTGCTTGCATCACTGGTGGTATTCATAGTGCTGGGCTTCAGGGCCAAGAACATTGTCCTGAACTGCATCACCCAGTAAGTATGGAGTCAAGGGGGGATTGTGTGTGTGTGTGTGTGTGTGTGTGTGTGTGTGTGTGTGTGTGTGTGTGTGTGTGTGTGTGTGTGTGTGTGTGTGTGTGTGTGTGTGTGTGTGTGTGTGTGTGTGTGTGTGTGTGTGTGTGTGTGTGTGTGTGTGTGTGTGTGTGTGTGTGTGTGTGTGTGTGTGAGAGCGAGCGAGAGTTAAAGAGAGAGACTGTTTGTAGATCATGGAACTGAGAAGGTATGTATAATGTCTGCTGCACATCTCATGGTTCTGTTGATGTTACACTCCTTGACTCATGCTGGGGAAGGTTTCAGCCCAGTTTAAAGGGATAACTCCCTTCAATGAAATAAGGCCCTCTCATTTCAAATGTGTTTGCGTGTGTGCCTCAATAGTGTTGAATCTCCTTTCCTTTAAAGGGATAGTTCACCCAATTTACAAAATCACATCGCTTTCCATAGACTTTCCTGCAGTTAAATGACCAAGTGGCCTCATGGGTGGAATGTTATTTATATTTTTCATAATTTCATAATTTATAAACATCATTTTTTTTTAACCTGCAGAAAATCTGGTGTTTCTATGTCAACGGTTTTGTTATATTTCTGTCTTCTGTGATGTACATAAAGTGTAATATTGGAATGCAAACTCAAAATGTAATACATTTCAACTCTATATCTGACATGGTACAGGTGTCTACCAACAAACATTTTGTATGACCCTGATTTAGCCCACTACAGTAAAAGGTTCATCTGTAAGCAGTCTATGGATAGGGTAAGACAGCTATTCATGCTTTACTTTTGTTTGCCTGGTCACTGTCTCCAAATGCTAACTTTTTAGCATTTGTGCCACAAAACCAATGCAAGTCTATATCTCCTGTATTAGCATTTTTCACGCTTCGTGTCCAGATCATCCTAAACTGTCGACAATTGGTTGTGTAGCTCCGTGTTTCCCAACTCCGGTCCTCCAGTACCCCAAACAACACGCATTTTTGTTGTAGCCCCGGACCAAAAACACTAATTCAACTTCTTGTTGAAGTAGAATCAGGTGTATATGTCCGGGGCCACAACAAAAATGTGTACTGTTGGAGGAGCGGGGTTGGAGGAGCGGAGTTGGAGGAACGTGGTTGGAGGAACGTGGTTGGAGGAACGGGGTTGGAGGAGCGGGGTTGGAGGAACGGGGTTGGAGGAGCGGGGTTGGGAAATGCTGGTGTAGCTCAATGAAGTTACTTTAACAGGATTTGAATATAAAGTGTGAAAAATGCTAATAAAAATGCCATTTGGAGACAGTGGCCAGTTTAACTAAACCAAAGCATGGACTGCTGTCTTGTGTTGTCCATAGACTGCTTACAGGCTACTGAAAGCAAAATGTCATTTTGTTATTTTGGATGAACTATCCCTTTATAAAGCATGTCAATATTATGGAAACATTTCCAAGACATGTCCATATGTACACTCTTAGAAGCAAGGTGCTATTTAGAACCTTAAAGGGTTCTTCAACTGTCCACGTAGAAGAACCCTTTGAAGAAGGGTTTCTACATGGAACCAAAAAGGGTTCTACCTGGGACCAAAAAAAGGGGTTCTACCTGGAACCAAAAAGGTTCTCCTAAGCATACCTTCAAATAAAGTATAGCGATGTACCTGAAGGGAATTGCGATATTGAGAGCTTGAAAATATCATGTTCTATCTGCAATTTTACCCAAATTGAGTTCTGGACATTTTCTTGTTCTGTTCAATGTTCTCTACCTATATAGTACTCTAAATACCCCAATTCATGTTGTTAAGTGAATAAGGATATGAGATAGAAATTGCTCACACCATTCAAAACAATAAGGGTTGGTAATTTTAAAGCCAATTATCTCAGAATCAACTTTTTACAGAAGGAACCTTATAATTCTAAGCTCAGGCTACGTCACCTCCCACCCTTCAGAAATCTGGGCCTGTTAAACGACATGGCCACACATGGAAGCAACCATCACTGGTGGCCGTGGTTCAACATGTCTGATCCTGCCTCCGTCACCATACCTGACTACAGAGAGTGGTACCATCACTACGGCTCCCAGGTGGGGACAAACATCACCGACTGTGACCTGGATGAGGAGATGAGCAAGGTGAGGGTTAGATTAGGCTTTAGGGGGCTTGTGGTTCAAATCCTATTTTCAGAAATAATGGAGAACGGAGTCCTTTGTAATGTAGGCACAAAGTTATTTATAAGGAGCTGTCTTGACCTCCCTCTGTTTCCCCTACCTTGTATTCCCTCTCTTTCTTCACCCCTTACAACCTCCTGTTAACACATTGCCCCCTCCCTCATTCTCTCCCCCCCTCCCTCGTTCTCTCCCTCATTCCCTCCATCCCTCCCTTGTTCCCTTCCTCCCTCATTCTCTCTCCCTTGTTCACTATCCCACCCTCCCGTGTCCCCTCCCTTGTTCCCTCCCTCGTTCTCTCCCACCCTCCCTCGTTCTCTCCCTCCCTCCTTCTCTCCTTCGTACCCTCCCTCGTTTCCCCGTTCTCTCCCTCCCTCCCATGTTCTCTCCCCCCTCCCTCGTTCTCTCCCTCCCTCCTACGTTCTCTCCCTCCTTCGTTCTCCCCCTCCCTCGTTTTTTTTCTCCCTCGTACAGGTTACAAATATCAACATACTCCACATAGAATAAAGTGTTTGTCCCTCTTGTCTCTCTAACCCCCAGGGTGTGGAAGGGACGGGCCTGGCGTTCATTGCCTTCACAGAGGCCATGGCCCAGTTCCCTGCCAGCCCCTTCTGGTCCACGCTCTTCTTCCTCATGCTGCTCAACCTGGGCATGAGCACCATGTTCGGCACCATGCAGGGGATCCTCACCCCCCTCATGGACAACTTCAGCCTGCTGGGACGCCACCGGACCATGCTCACTGGTAATACAGACATATTCACACACACCAATGCACCAATACACAAATGCACCCACGTGCGCACACACACTCAACTAAATGTTTCAAAGACAGACAAAGAGCACAACTACAAACTAAAACAACAACAAATATAACAAGTACTTATATTTTTTGGTCTGTCTTTGAAACATTTAGTCTGTGTGTCACTAAATAGCTGTGTTCTTTGTCATTATGATTCAGTAGGTCACTAAATAGCTGTGTTCTTTGTCATAATGATTCAGTAGGTCAATAAATAGCTGTGTTCTTTGTCATAATGATTCAGTGTGTCAATAAATAGCTGTGTTCTTTGTCATAATGATTCAGTGTGTCAATAAATAGCTGTGTTCTTTGTCATTATGATTCAGTAGGTCAATAAATAGCTGTGTTCTTTGTCATTATGATTCAGTGTGTCACTAAATAGCTGTGTTCTTTGTCATTATGATTCAGTAGGTCACTAAATAGCTGTGTTCTTTGTCATTATGATTCAGTAGGTCACTAAATAGCTGTGTTCTTTGTCATTATGATTCAGTAGGTCACTAAATAGCTGTGTTCTTTGTCGTTATGATTCAGTGTGTCACTAAATAGCTGTGTTCTTTGTCATTATGATTCAGTGTGTCACTAAATAGCTGTGTTCTTTGTCATTATGGTTCAGTAGGTCACTAAATAGCTGTGTTCTTTGTCATTATGATTCAGTAGGTCACTAAATATCTGTGTTCTTTGTCGTTATGATTCAGTGTGTCACTAAATAGCTGTGTTCTTTGTCATTATGATTCAGTAGGTCACTAAATAGCTGTGTTCTTTGTCATTATGATTCAGTAGGTCACTAAATAGCTGTGTTCTTTGTCATTATGATTCAGTAGGTCACTAAATATCTGTGTTCTTTGTCGTTATGATTCAGTGTGTCACTAAATAGCTGTGTTCTTTGTCATTATGATTCAGTGTGTCACTAAATAGCTGTGTTCTTTGTCATTATGGTTCAGTAGGTCACTAAATAGCTGTGTTCTTTGTCATTATGATTCAGTAGGTCACTAAATATCTGTGTTCTTTGTCGTTATGATTCAGTGTGTCACTAAATAGCTGTGTTCTTTGTCGTTATGATTCAGTGTGCAGCTGTGCTCTGGGCTTTGTGATCGGACTTTTGTTTACCCAGCGCTCTGGGAATTACTTTGTGACGATGTTCGATGACTACTCTGCCACCCTACCCCTGATCATCGTGGTGGTCTTTGAGACATTCGCTGTGGCCTGGGTGTACGGAGCTGACCGGTAAGACGTCCAAACGGGTTTACCAATACCAATGTAATAGTAGAATACCAATGTAATAGTAGAATACCAATGTAATAGTAGAATACCAATGTAATAGTATAATACCAATGTAATAGTAGAATACCAATGTAATAGTAGAATACCAATGTAATAGTAGAATACCAATGTAATAGTATAATACCAATGTAATAGTAGAATACCAATGTAATAGTAGAATACCAATGTAATAGTAGAATACCAATGTAATAGTAGAATACCAATGTAATAGTAGAATACCAATGTAATAGTAGAATACCAATGTAATAGTAGAATACCAATGTAATAGTATGATACCAATGTAATAGTAGAATACCAATGTAATAGTAGAATACCAATGTAATAGTATGATACCAATGTAATAGTAGAATACCAATGTAATAGTATGATACCAATGTAATAGTAGAATACCAATGTAATAGTAGAATACCAATGTAATAGTAGAATACCAATGTAATAGTAGAATACCAATGTAATAGTAGAATACCAATGTAATAGTAGAATACCAATGTAATAGCATAATACCAGTGATGTACAGTACTCCTTTCTTTGGATAATTTATTCACGTTTTCTTTTCTATGTCACATTGCATTAATTACAACAAATATTTGCGATGTCCCTCCGTAATACAGTATGATCCTGCCTACTTTCTGGATCATGTCCCACGCAGTTTTTGAATTGGGCTTCAAGAATATAAAATGCAGCCATTTAAGATTTACACTGAGTGTACAAAACAATACCTGCTCTTTACATGACAGACTGACCAGGTGAATCCAGGTGAAAGCTATAATCCTTATTGATGTCACTTGATAAATCCACTTCAATCAGTGTAGATGAAAGGGAGGAGACAGGTTAAAGAAGGATGTTTAAGCCTGGAGACAATTCAGACATGGATTGTGAATGTGTTCCATTCAGAGGGTGAATGGGCAAGACAAAATGTTTACTGTAAGTGCCTTTGAACGGGGTCTGGTAATAGATGTAATAGACACCGGTTTGAGTGTGTCAAGAACTGAAAACGCTGCTGGGTTTTTCACGCTCAACAGTTTCCCAATGTATAAAGAATGGTCTACCACCCAAAGGACATCCAGCCAATTTGACACAACTGTAGGAAGCATTGGAGTCAACATTGGCCAGCATTCCTGTGGAACGCTTTTGACACCATGTTTGACACCATGCCCCAATGAAATGAGGCTGTTCTGAGGGAAAAGGGAGACAACTCAATAGGAAAGTGTTCCTAATGTTTTGTATACTTAGTGTATGTAAAATGATATTTCTATTCATGGTTTAATTTACTTCTAACTGTTGCCTTTCATGAAGGTTTTCGATTGCGTTTTCTTTTTTGTAATTGAAAACCTTCATGGGTGGCACTTGGTAGAAGTAAATTAACCCATGATACAAATATTATATTACATACATTTTAAATGACCGCGTTTTGAGGAATTTTATCATATAATCTTGAAGGCCATTCAAAAACGGCGTGGCACATGATCCAGAAAGTAGGCGGGACTTTCATACCATATGGTGGAAATGATTTCTGTGTATGTATGGTGTTATACAGTGTAGGAACAGATTGTTACATAGTACTTACAACTCTGACACCTAGTGGTAGTTTGTGCAATTACACATTGAATTGTCATGTTTTCCAATGCGATTATGGTATTGTAACGGTTTTCCTCCTCCTCTTCATCCGAAGAGGAGGAGCATGGATTGAACCAAAACGCAGCTTCTGAAGTTGACATATTTATTTACAGAAAAGACGAAAACACGAACTTCACTATAAACTAACAAAACAACAAACGGAGTAGACAGACCTGGACGACGAACTTACATTAACACGAAGAACGCACGAACAGGGAAAATAGACTACACAAAATGACGATGTACAAAAACAAACCGAACAGTCCCGTATGGTGCGACAAACACTGACACAGGAGACAACCACCCACAACGAACACTGTGAAACAACCTACCTAAATATGACTCTCAATTAGAGGAAAAACGCCAAACACCTGCCTCTAATTAAGAGCCATACCAGGCAACCCTTAAACCAACATAGAAACAGAAAACATAGAATGCCCACCCAAACTCACGTCCTGACCAACTAACACATACAACAAACTAACAGAAATAGGTCAGGAACGTGACAGGTATAAAGTTTAGCACACTATGGTATAACGACTTTGTTGTCGAAAGGGAGACTGTCTTAACTTTACTGCCAGTCTACCTTTCCAATCCCATATCAACCCCATAGCCCTGGGCCCTAGGCACGTGCAGATCTGAGAGGAGTGGATAGGTGTAAGCAATATGGTGGTAGCTTTCACCTGACCTCTGATCGAAGGTCAAAAATACACAGGTTAGGACAACGTAGTAATTCCATGCGGAGCGTTCTAAAATAAACAAGTTCATTGGCCCAGCAGCGTTGCTGATTCTACAGGGTTAGTATTGTAAATGTGACCAGCGGTCAGGACATTAAGTAATAAAGTGGCTGTAGTGGCTGTCATTTTAAACACATTTAAATGAACAGGACGAGAGAAAAACAGTTATGTACTTGCTGAGTAGTTAGCTGAAACTTTCTGCAATGCTGACATCCACTTCCAGTCATTTTCGCTCGCATTGCTCGTCCCATTGTTTAGATTTGTTTCCGCATTTATGCAACGACTTATGGGATATTAGAATCCTCTTGTCCTAACCTGTAGATTTTCAACCTTTTGTATTTATTTTTCTAGTGAACCTTTGTTTTAACAGGGAAGACATATTGAGACCTACGTCTCTTTTACAAATGTGCCCAACATAATACAACATTGTAATATATATATATATATATATATACAGTACCAGTCAACGTTTGGACATACCTACTCATTCAAGTGTTTTTCTTTATTTTACTATTTTCTACATTGTAGAATAATAGTGAATATATCAAAACTATGAAATAACACATATGGAATCATGTAGTAACCAAAAAATAGTTAAACAAATCAAAATGTATTTTAGATTCTTCAAAGTAGCCACCCTTTGCCTTGATGATAGCTTTGCACACTCTTGGCATTCTCTCAACCAGCTTCATGAGGAATGCTTATCCAACAGTCTTAAAGGAGTTCCCACATATGCTGAGCACTTGTTGGCTGCTTTTCCTTCACATGGGGTAGCATGTTCGATCTAATGAGTGGACATGTAGTTCATCTGAAACATTCTTACGAGAGTTTGGAAACAACATGTATTTAGTTTTGCCCATATTAGCACAGGTTTTAAATCAGCAAGGTATTCCTGCATAGCTCTAAAATCTGACTGTAGTTTTAACACAACCAGATTAACAGTTGGGGCATTAGCATACATAATTAAAAATAAGAAAACATGTTTTTAACCTTTATTTAACTAGGCAAGTAAGTTAAGAACAAATTCTTATCATCCGCATATAGATGAAGTTTGCATTTTTTTTTACAGATTGACCAATGGTGTTTATATATAGTGAAGAGAACATGTCCCAAAATCAACCCCTGTGGTACACCTTTATGTACTTCAAGACATTCAGACTAAACCCCATCAATTATGATGGCCTGACATCTGTCACTAAGATAATCATGAGACCATGAACAGGCATCAGAGCTCAGCCCTATCGAGGACAACTTACATAATGATCAGATTTAGCCTTTCTGATTTGTCGTAGACAATGATTCCTCAGTTGCTTAAAAACTTACCAGTGCAGGCCTAATCATGTGTTCCTGGCCTTGACCCAAGCATCAACTGTTTTATGAATGACTTCTGCAACTTCCGGAGTGTACCAGGCCTTCGATTTACTTTTAACCCTTCATTTTCTGAAGGGAACATGATTATCCACAACACTATTGAAGACATCTGCAAAATGTCTCAAAGCTAAATCAGGTTCAGAGATATCTGAAATACAATCAAGCCTCTGATAGGCTGGGTGGAATTGTTGCCATATTGTGGACAGCTATCTAATCCTCTAACATCTCCACAAGAGTCTAGCGGGCTAGAGGCTATAGGGGTTGGTTTGAGATTCAGGATCTGTGATGAGGACATTTCTAGCATCTCATCTCCTCCCTAGCTTCTTGGATGACATTGAGATCATGCTGAAATGGCGCCCCCCGGTGCTGTATAAGTACCTGTGGAAGTACGTGTGTCTGTTTGCTATGGTGGGCCTGCTGGCGGCAAGTCTACTGCGAATGGTCTTCAAACGACCGACCTACACAGCCTGGAACCACACCACGGTGAGATACCCCTACAATGGCCCTGGTCCCTGTTCCTGGCTGGCTAGATGGAGGGCTTCCTTTCCTTCCTTCCTTTTGACCTTCCTAACTTCCTTCCTAACTTCCTTGAAGTACATTATTCTCTCAATTGCTTGATTACACTCACGTTCTTTTCTTCACTCTCTTCTTATACCTCCCTTCCCCTCCCTCCCTCCCTCTTTCTTTCTTTCTTTCTTTTCTCGCTTTCTGTTCTCTCTCTCTTTCGCTCTCATCCCCCTATACAACGTGCTATCTAGAACCCAAAAGGATTTTTTGACTGTCCCATTGGAGAACCCTTTGAAAACCCTTTTTGGTTCCAGGTAGAACTCTTTTGGTTCCAGGTAGAACCATTTTGAGTGCCAAACACTGTAGGTGCTCAGATGCAATAATTGAATAACCTAATAACCAACGTTTGGACAGACAAGCTGTCTTCATCAGGGTATAATGACAAACACTGCGGGGTGACTTGTTTATATAGTGTCAAAGGACACACACGGGTGTCTGTAATCATAGCCGGGTGTGGCCTGATATCATTGGTTAATTCTCAGATATAAAAATAACATACCAAAAACATGAATGGATAGCATACGATCATAGATACAATCTGGCTACATAAGCCTACAAACATTTATAATAGCAAAATCACAATAATCACAAGAATGGCTTCAGATCAAAGTCTATATTGAGACCGAAGGGAGCAAGGGTCTATAAATGAAAGCCTCTCGTTTTAACAATAAATTGTCGAGGTCACCCCCTCCTAGCGAGGGTGACATGTTCGATGCCGATATAACGTAGGGACGAAATCGAGTGTTTTGCTTCCAAAAAGTGGGCTGTAAGTCGAGGTTTTGCACCTTATTTTGCTACGATGCTCCGAGATTCATACTTTTAATTTGCGTTTTGTTTTACCCACATAATTTTTACCACAAGGACAAGTTATAAGATAAATAACTGCCTTAGTGGAGCACGTGATAACACCTTTGATTGGGATCTGTTTCCCTGTTTGGGGGAGTTTGAAGGATCTACATTTATAAGTGCCATTGCATAGAGCACAGCCATTACACTTGTAGTTTCCATCCAGTAGGGGCGCAAATAGACGTTGTGCAGGGATATCTTGGGGTGGTAAATCAGAGTTTACCAATTGATCTCTGAGATTTCTGCCCCGCGAGAATACAATCAAGGGAGGGTTCGAAAACACATTACCGATACTGTCATCGGTTCTTAGAATGTGCCAATGTTTGTGAACGATTCCCTTCATTTGTTCAGAGAACTTTGAATGGCGGGTAGTTAGAACGCAAGCATGCTTCTTTTTGCGAGACTGTCCCTGAAAAAGATCATGTCACCCTGCAGTGTTTGTCATTATACCCTGATGAAGACGCTTGTCTGTCAAAACCTTGGTTATTAGGTTATTCATTATTATAAATTGTTCAAGTGTTCTACTCCGCTGGCCAGCACCTCGCCAAAATAGATGTGCATTTCTTTTGCCTCTAGAAGGACCCTTTTGAGTTCCATGCAGAACCCTTAACACAGAGGGTTCTACATGGAACCTTAAAGAGTTCTACCTGGAACCAAAACAGGGTTCTACCTGGAACCAGAAAGTGTTCTCCTATGGGGACAGCCGAAGAATCCTTTTGGAACCCTTAGACTGTATGTCTTCCTCTCCAGGCATCGGAGACAACTCTGGAGTACCCAGGCTGGGCCCTGGCCATGTTGGCCATGCTGATCCTGGCTGCCACCCTGCCTGTCCCTGTTGGCTACTTCCACTCCTGGCTGAAGAACCGTGGCATGGGCCCCGAGGGGGAGCTCGCGGGCCAGGAGATAGACCGAGAGAGGTACACCAAGTGCAACTCCAGAGACGCCCTGGACTCCAACTCCCAGCATACCCCTTCGGTGGAGGATGATGGCCGACCCAGGGCTAGCTTCCTACCACTAGGCCTCGACCACTACAGACTCCTCCCACAACAGGAAGATGTGGAGGAGGAGGAAGAGGATACGATGTGAGAGAGGGGTTTGAGAATCGAGGGACGAAGAGAGGAGAGTGGCAGTGGAAAAGAGAGACCCACTTTAGAGAGAGAGAGAGAGAGAGAGAGAGAGAGAGCGTCTCTTGACTGAAATAGTGGAAAGGACTCCACTTATATCCCCAGACTTTTAATTGATAATGAATCTTAATAATGTATTACAATGTATATGACCGTTTATCCATATTACCAAAGAAACCTAACATTAGCACAATGTAATAACCTGTATCCTTAGTGCCAACGCACACCTATCAGTGACCTATCATAAGTGACCTATCATAAGTGACTTATCAAACTTGACCTATCATAAGTGACCTATTATAAGTCACCTATTATAAGTCACCTATCATAAGTCACCTATCATAAGTCACCTATCATAAGTCACCTATTATAAGTGACCTGGGGTGGCAGGTAGCCTAGTGGTTAGAGTGTTGGGCCAGTAACTGAAAGGTTGATGGATTGAATCCCCGAGCTAAGAAGGTAAAAATCTGTCATTCTGCCCCTGAACAAGGCAGTTAACCCACCTTTCCCTGGTAGGCTGTCATTGTAAATACGAATTTGTTCTTAACTGACTCGTCTAGTTAAATGTACTATTTAAAAAAACAATCATAAGTGGCCTATTATAAGTGACCTATCATTGTACTGCTAAGTACTGTAAGAAGTGCCTTATGGTTCAAGTGCTGTATTAACACACCTTGAACTGTGATGAGTGTTTCAACTAGCTGCTCACAGGTAAATGATATGTATGACTTGTATTCTTGGGTTTCTTGTAGTTTGACTTGATTCTGCTCCAAAGACACCTTATGAAGGTGAGGAGTATTGAGGGAAGCGAAGGACTTTAAAGTCCAGCTTGTATATTGCATAGTAATACTCTTGTAAGACAAGTAGAGGCTCTGATCCAGAGAGCCACAAAATATATATTTGATATATTCTGATATGCAGTTTTTTTATTAGGGTGCTAAACTTATTAGTTCAGGAAAGTAAGAAGCTGAATTTGGGGCAAAGATTGGGGAAGTTGTGCAGTGGTACTCGTTATGACCAGTGACCGCCCATATACAAAGATCCTGCCAATGTAACTTCTAAAGGATGTTTAGAAAATAACATGCCTTGTGTCTGAGGTTTTACTAAGTAGTATGTGATGGTAGTGAGAAACAGCACAATCCCCATAGCTGTGTGTTAGTAGTGTTATTAGTAGTGCACTGACTGAAAGGGAACTTAACATTCACATCATCTCCTGATGCTGATTGTTGCTTCTGACCCAACGTGTCTGTCTGTCAGAGGCCCCATCAGGGGGCTGGTCACCAGGCAGAACCAATGAGCTAAAGAGGCCCCATCAGGGGGCTGGTCACCAGGCAGAACCAGTGAGCTAAAGAGGCCCCATCAGGGGGCTGGTCACCAGGCAGAACCAGTGAGCTAGAGAGGCCCCATCAGGGGGCTGGTCACCAGGCAGAACCAGTGAGCTAGGGAGGCCCCATTAGGGGGCTGGTCACCAGGCAGAACCAGTGAGCTAGGGAGGCCCCATTAGGGGGCTGGTCACCAGGCAGAACCAGTGAGCTAGGGAGGCCCCATCAGGGGGCAGGTCACCAGGCAGAACCAGTGAGCTAGGGAGGCCCCATTAGGGGGCTTTTCACCAGGCAGAACCAGTGAGCTAGAGAGGCCCCATTAGGAGGCAGGTCACCAGGCAGAACTAGTGAGCTAGAGAGGCCCCATCAGGGGGCTGGTCACCAGGCAGAACCAGTGAGCTAGAGAGGCCCCATCAGGGGGCTGGTCACCAGGCAGAACCAGTGAGCTAGAGAGGCCCCATCAGGGGGCTGGTCACCAGGCAGAACCAGTGAGCTAGAGAGGCCCCATCAGGGGGCTGGTCACCAGGCAGAACCAGTGAGCTAGAGAGGCCCCATCAGGGGGCTGGTCACCAGGCAGAACCAGTGAGCTAGAGAGGCCCCATCAGGGGGCTGGTCACCAGGCAGAACCAGTGAGCTAGAGAGGCCCCATCAGGGGGCTGGTCACCAGGCAGAACCAGTGAGCTAGAGAGGCCCCATCAGGGGGCTGGTCACCAGGCAGAACCAGTGAGCTAAAGAGGCCCCATCAGGGGGCTGGTCACCAGGCAGAACCAGTGAGCTAGAGAGGCCCCATCAGGGGGCTGGTCACCAGGCAGAACCAGTGAGCTAGAGAGGCCCCATCAGGGGGCTGGTCACCAGGCAGAACCAGTGAGCTAGAGAGGCCCCATCAGGGGGCAGGTCACCAGGCAGAACCAGTGAGCTAGAGAGGCCCCATCAGGGGGCAGGTCACCAGGCAGAACCAATGAGCTAAAGAGGCCCCATCAGGGGGCTGGTCACCAGGCAGAACCAGTGAGCTAGAGAGGCCCCATCAGGGGGCTGGTCACCAGGCAGAACCAGTGAGCTAGGGAGGCCCCATCAGGGGGCTGGTCACCAGGCAGAACCAGTGAGCTAGAGAGGCCCCATCAGGGGGCTGGTCACCAGGCAGAACCAGTGAGCTAGAGAGGCCCCATCAGGGGGCTGGTCACCAGGCAGAACCAGTGAGCTAGAGAGGCCCCATCAGGGGGCTGGTCACCAGGCAGAACCAGTGAGCTAGGGAGGCCCCATCAGGGGGCTGGTCACCAGGCAGAACCAGTGAGCTAGGGAGGCCCCATTAGGGGGCTGGTCACCAGGCAGAACCAGTGAGCTAAGTGTCTAATAATATATTTTGTACATAGTGTATATCCAGTTCATAAGAAACACTTACTTGAAGCAGGAATTGCATTTTTGACTCTTACTTTCAATGAGCTGCAACTTTACCTCCCTTATGATCTAGAGACCATGGTGCAAAGTCTCAGTCCTCAAAGCAGACTACTCCTTTAACCTAATCACACTGCCGTTCTGATCCTAATCATACTGTTCTGGTTCTACTCCTTTAACCTAGTCACACTGTCGTTCTGATCCTAACCATACTGTTCTGATTCTACTCCTTTAACCTCGTCACACCGTCGTTCTGATCCTAACCATACTGTTCTGGTTCTACTCCTTTAACCTGGTCACACCATCGTTCTGATCCTAACCATACTCTTCTGGTTCTACTCCTTTAACCTCGTCACACCGTCGTTCTGATCCTAACCATACTGTCCTGGTTCTACTCCTTTAACCTCGTCACACCATCGTTCTGATCCTAACCATACTCTTCTGGTTCTACTCCTTTAACCTCGTCACACCGTCGTTCTGATCCTAACCATACTGTCCTGGTTCTACTCCTTTAACCTCATCACTCCGTCGTTCTGATCCTAACCATACTGTTCTGGTTCTACTCCTTTAACCTCGTCACACCGTCGTTCTGATCCTAACCATACTCTTCTGGTTCTACTCCTTTAACCTCGTCACACTGTCGTTCTGATCCTAACCATACTGTTCTGGTTCTACTCCTTTAACCTCGTCACACCGTCGTTCTGATCCTAACCATACTGTTCTGGTTCTACTCCTTTAACCTCGTCACTCCATCGTTCTGATCCTAACCATACTGTTCTGGTTCTACCCCTTTAACCTGGTCACACCGTCGTTCTGATCCTAACCATACTGTTCTGGTTCTACTCCTTTAACCTCGTCACACCGTCGTTCTGATCCTAACCATACTCTTCTGGTTCTACTCCTTTAACCTCGTCACACCATCGTTCTGATCCTAACCATACTGTTCTGGTTCTACTCCTTTAACCTCGTCACACCGTCGTTCTGATCCTAACCATACTGTTCTGGTTCTACTCCTTTAACCTCGTCACACTGTCGTTCTGATCCTAACCATACTGTCCTTTCCAGGCCAATTCAGCTCGGCTCGGATCAACTCCATAGTGTGAAAATTGATTTTTCATCCTTCCCTTGTTACCAGAGATTGATTTGTCGCTGGGAAACTAGGTGTGTGCACACGTCAGCCAATCATTAGTTGATCATAAGTACCAGGGAGAAACACTAACCTAGCAGGACTGTGGATGTCGAGGGCCTGAGTTTATGCACCCTTGATCAAGACAATCAAATGTTACTGTATTTCTCAGTGTTGAGTTTACCAAGGTCAACTGTTACTGTATTTCTCAGTGTTGAGTTTATCCAGGTCAACTGTTACTGTATTTCTCAGTGTTGAGTTTTCCCAGGTCAACTGGCTAACTCATTGATCCTGCCTTGTGAGTTTACCACCCAGCTCTGCCCATTCATGTCATTAGATATAAACTGGGATTTCTGAGTGCTCTGCACAGCTATAACCATCAAAGCAAAGCTAGTAGCAGCAATGGAGACTGCAGAGAGAACAGAATCCTCCACCGTTACAACTGGGGCGTAGACTTCACAATGATTGTCCAAACATTATCATGGCAACACAGCGTGACTTAGGCCTTATTAGTAACTGTAATGAAATAACAAATGTTCTGATTTAATACCAGACATGCACCCAGCTACAGTCCTCTTCCACTGATTTTCCATTGAAATAGTGTTTGAAATTAGTATTTGAAAAAAATACAAATTCTAATTCATATGAAAAAGGGAATCCAAAAGTAGTGACAATTCCAAAACTTGTTTACGACCCTGTTATGACATGGTAATTACAGCTTATTTCATTGGTAGTTAATATGGTATAACAAGGCTAAGCCTATAGTGTCAAGTGTGGCCGGAAACATTACTGTACTAGAAGGATTGGTACACTTGTAGTCCCACAGTCAAACACACTCCAGGTCAGGGATGGGCAACTCCAGTCCTCCAGGGCCTGATTGGTGTCACACTTTTCCCCATCCCCAGCAAACACACCTGACATCAAAATCATGATCTTCAGTTTAGAACGCAATTAGTTTAATCAGCCGTGTTTGCTAGGTGTGGGTGAAAAGTGTGACACCATCCCTGCTCCAGGGGAATAGATTTGCCCATTCCTGCTCCAAGGGAATAGAGTTGCCCAGCCCTGCTCCAGGGGAATAGAGTTGCCCATCCCTGCTCCAGGGGAATAGATTTGCCCATCCCTTTTCCAGGGGAATAGAGTTGCCCAGCCCTGCTCCAGGGGAATAGAGTTGCCCATCCCTGCTTCAGGGGAATGGAGTTGCCCATCCCTGCTCCAGGGGAATAGAGGTGCCCATCCCTCCTTCAGGGGAATGGAGGTGCCCATCCCTGCTTCAGGGGAATAGAGTTGCCCATCCCTTCTCCAGGGGACTGGAGTTGCCCATTCATGCTCCAGGGGAATGGAGTTGCCCATCCCTGCTTCAGGGGAATGGAGTTGCCCATCCCTCCTCCAGGGGAATGGAGTTGCCCATCATTGCTCCAGGGGAATACAGTTGCCCATCCCTGCTCCAGGGGAATACAGTTGCCCATCCCTGCTCCAGGGGAATAGAGTTGCCCATCCCTGCTCCAGGGGAATGGAGTTGGCCATCCCTGCTCCAGGGGAATGGAGTTGCCCATTCATGCTCTAGGGGAATGGATGACAAAAAGTGAGGGAGACTGAAAGACAGATACGCAGTCCTGGGTTCAAGGACACGCCCTGAGATAGATGAACTGCAGGATGCTGGGTTGTAGTGATTAGGGCACAGCGTAGAAAAACGTTTTGCAACTATGAACAATTGTTTCTTATTGTTCAGGTATCCGTCCCTGTTTCAGTCAGTTTTCTTCTGTTTGGTGCATAATAAACACTACCCTGTTGAGACAGTGAGAGGCCACATTGTCATCGAGACTCCGCACTCCAGACAATCAAGGCAGCTTTGTGTTTGTTTTTGTGTGTGAGTTCATTACAGCACATTCTTACCAACACCAAAGAGGTTTGCATGCAGTGTTTTACTGTATATTGTGAAAAAGCTTGTGCTATTATGCTGCAATTTCAGCTTAGCTTGATCCATGTTGAGGATGGGTTTGCATGGACACCACCTTGGCCTTGTTAGCTCCCTAGGAACTGTGATTATGTTTGTGTGTATGCCTCTGACTGAATCAATGTCAGTGTAAAACTGAGTGTGTGTTTGTGTCTGTCTGTCTGAATATATATATGTATGAGTTGTTTTGAAAGATGTCTTACCTCAAGTATGTATGTGTTGTTGTCAAAAGAGAGGATTGTACTGTATATACCAAATAAAGTATACTTTTGAACAGGTGATTTACTGTTCCGTGTTTGTTTTTGGCTTCTATTCCTCCTAGGGCAGGGCTCTCCAAGTCCGGTGATGGGGAACTACTGGGTGAACAGGCTTTTGTTCTATCCCAGCGCTAACACATTTCCAATAAGGATCTGCATAACTGATCATGGCCATGAGATATGTTAAGAAAGGGGATTGAGATAGGTAGAATAAATATCTATTATATTTTACTGTGTTCTATTCTAAAGCAGTGGTCCAGTTGATGAGCAGGCTCTGCGGTTATGATGGAGTTTTACAGTGTATTGGATTTTAAAGAGGCAGCCTGCTTTAGAATAGAACAAGAGAGTATAATATAATATAGAAACTTAATTTTCCATTTTGTGAGAAACGGAAATATCATATATTTAAAAGTCCAAACAAAGATAGGCTACATAAGGTGTGGATAGGCTGAAGCTAAAAAAAGTCAAACCTGTGGAACTTCCTTTAAACTGCTGCTCTCTATGGTCCTATTAGGCAGCCTACCCCTGGCCGCTCCTAATACCCTTCCCAATAACACCTCCTTTCCCCTGAAGTGTAGGCATACTCTCGTTCACTAGGCTACTTCCCACAAATCTAAAAGCATTGGATTGGTGGAGGCATTTAGGCTAGAGGGAGTTTACACCAAATGTATTTAACCAGTGATTTCCTTCAAATCAGTGAAGGGGAAGTTAACAAGTGCAAACTTTGGGAGGAAGGACAGATAATTGCGTCTTAAATCTCTACAGATCGGTGTCCCACCCTCAGGGCGGTTGAGCTAATGTGCGGTAATGTGATTAGCATGATGTTGTAAGTAACAAGAACATTTCCCAGGACATGGACATATCTGGTATTGGCAGAAAGCTTAGCTGTACTGTCCCATTTATAGTAGCTATTACAGTGAAAGAATACCATGCAATTGTTTGAGGAGAGTGCACAGTTATGAACTTGAAAAGTTATTAATAAACCAATTAGGCACATTTGGGCAGTCTTGATACAAAATTATGAACAGAAATTAAATTGTTCATTGGATCAGTGTCACGATCTATCACAAGGATGACGCTGGCGAGACGAAGCAGGTACGGGGAGTAACATTTAATAAATAACGGACATGGAACGAGACATAAACAGCTTAGCAAACAGAAAAACAATCAATGCAGAAGCGGGGAACAGAGCTGGGGAACTGACACATATAGGGGAGGAAATGAACAGGTGATAAGAGAGTCCAGGTGAGTCCAATAACGCTGATGCGCGTGACGAGGAAAGGCAGGTGTACGTGATGGATGGCAGGAGTGAGTGATGCAAGGCATTCTGGCGCCCTCAAGCGCCAGGGGGAGGGGAAGAGCGGGAGCAGACGTGACAATCAGTCTAAAACATTGCATATACACTGCTGCCATCTAATGGCCAAAATCTAAATTGCGCCTGAGCTGGAATAATACATTATGGCCTTTCTCTTCCATTTCAAAGATGATGGTACAAAAAAAAATATTTAACGCTTGGTTCTTTCTTTGTATTATCATTTACCAGATCTAATGTGTTATATTCTCCTACATTCATTTTACAATTCCACAAACTTGAAAGTGTTTCCTTTAAAATGGTATCAAGAATATGCATATCCTTGCTTCAGGTCCTGAGCTACAGGCAGTTAGATTTGGGTATGTCATTTTAAGCGAAAATTGAATCAAAAGGGGCGGAAACTTTTAAACACTGTCGCCATCTAATGTGAAAGTCAGTGGCCGCTAGATGGCAGCATGCACACACTGAGTGGAGAGACTGGTCACGAGGCAGTGCGTGTCAAAAATAAGTGGATGACAGAAAAGTTTTAGTATCGTGTTTTTTTATCACATGACGACAAAACTGTTTATTACTTTTATCATGTCAATTGATTCAAATAATTTAAAATGGCAGCCTTGGCTTTAATATTTGCAGAGACTAGGCCTAGGCTACTCCAAATTATACATAGGTCTACATTTGGTGGATGAGAGCTCTAACAATGTTGTTTCGAGGGGGAGTGTAGGCTATGCTATCCTGTGAAAGAAAAGTCACTTCCGAATGGGCGAAATAATAAAGATAGGCTAGACTAGACTAGGCAACATCTAAATGTAGGCTATTGTATTTAGAAAGATACATTTTATGACAAGCAATTTCTATTGTGTATCGGAGCGCAAGAAGTGGTAGGGATGGACTGATGGAGTGTGTAAGAGAGAGAGAGAGAGTGAGAGAGAGAGAGAAAGAAAGAGAAAGAGAGGGACTGGGCTTAGAGCTGGAGTGCGCGCGGGATAGCACACCGGCTGGATCGGGGAGTCGCGAGGATGGAGATCCGACCAGACAGGTTTAAGGCGGTTGCAGCCAAGAATCTGGGAAAGATACACAGGTACCTCCTTAACTTCTTAACAATTGCTTATGGCTTGCCTTATTTTTCTGTAAACTGTTTGTTGAAAATAGATTTTTCTATAGGCTGCGGTAATTGATCACTATCTGCTACCCATTCCCAATTCTTACCACCCTAGAACTTTTATTGGTGATATTCAAAGCCCAAAAGGGCAACTGTTCGTGAAAGTGACTAAAAAGAAGTGTCACTTTCAGACAATATAGCGCACGGTCGATACCTGGATCTAAGTGACGCTCACTGTATGCTAGGCGCACCTGGACTCGTTTGGACAGTGTGCGCTCAGGGGCACAGCAAAATGGCAACATCTGGTGTGCATCCAGAGATGGGGTGGACATTATCACTAGAAAACTAGAAAAACTCTAACAAATGGAGAGAGTGTATGTTATGAAATTTGATTCGGATTGGCTGTATAACATTGTGCAATACTCCGATTGAAATGTATTGACGTAAATTGATTGTAGCAGGGTTTGGGTCAATTCGAACTAAATGCAGTCAATTCAGGAATTAAACTGAAATTCCAATTCAATCATTTGAAAAGGGCATACATTTTCAATGACTTCCCAATAAACTGGAAAGTAGCTATTTATTTCAGAAGTACCATTTTTTTAAATTCACTTCCTAAATTAACTGCTTTAAATTCGAATGGCCCCCAACCCTTGGATTGTAGGCTACCTAGATTGTGTCGGTCTTGGCGTTCAGGTGAGATGTGCCACTCTTGGTTTCAGCAGAGAGTGCGTGCGGTATCTGAGACCTGTGTTGCTCCGTGAGGTGTGATTACGTAATGTTTTCGTGCGTAATTGACGCGCACTGGCCGACTGAGAAGGTTGTCCAGATGGAAAGGAATAGAGAGAATCAGATTAGCCTCATGTAACATGGATGGTCCCCGGTGCCGATGACAGACCGAAACATCGACAGACAGACAGACAGACAGACAGGACACTCAGAAAGACAGACATACAATACCCATCGCCATCCTAATTGTCGCGTGTTCAATCAAGTAGTTTACATTCAAAATGACGGTTCGATGCAATGACTCTGAACATGTACATAGTTGGGACAGGATTTTAAACTTCCCCTGCAACTACAGGTGCGGATTATAGGCCTATCTTTCGCTATGCAATTGCAGTGGTCACGTGCATCCACTCGTTTAATTCATAATGTTTCCAATCAATTTTTATTTAGTAACTTGGAAATGTTTTCATAAAAAAGGCCATAAGGCGTACAAAAAGACCTACAATAAATAAATAAAAAGCCCCAGTCATTGTTATGATGACCAGAATTATAGATATGTTTGCACAAAATCATCTTTCAACATGAACATTTCATCACATTAGACTAAATGTCCATCATTTTAGCTTGGAATTAACTCATTAGGATATTTAGCCTGTGATTAAAATTGGAAATGTTGTCAAATCAATAGAGGTCTTTCAAATTACTTTTGCCAGGTGTATTAATTGATTGGTTGCATTTATTCGAAATTAAATGTAGCGCGGTGCTCCAGCTCCAGCCAGACGAACTTCCGTGGGTCGACTAGGTTTACAGGTTATTTCGTCAGACGGATTCTCCGTAGATCGACTGGACACTCGGGCAGGAGTCACTGCTAAACTAAAGGCTAGAAAATAGGTGTCGGGGAAAAAAACACGTTTAAAAGCTCCTGCAGCCTCCTGTCGAAACCTTGAATCGAAGCATAACTCCAAGCGTTTTGAAGAGTTCAGAAATCTCACGTTTTCTTTATTATTATTGTTATTAGCCCATTATTAATATCGTTTACATGTTTTATATATATTTACAACAGCATGGCCTAAACAAATGCAGCGTTACGGAAGGAAAAACCTGTGAGAAAACACAATGTCATGTTAATTTAAACCGGTAGATAATCTACATAATAAATTACCATAAACGGTTTAAAATAGAATATTAAAAAGTGATCAATTGATCGTCTGTGTAGGTGCCAAAAACAATCGAGATTATAGTCATTGATAGGGCAGCAAACTCGAGCTCTCCCGGGATGTGAGGTAGCAACCAAACATATAAATCCCCATCCTGAAATAGACCGTTTCTCTGCCAGCTGTCGGTCCACGCAAATCCCCTAACTCTACCCCTCCCACAATCCCACTCCAAGCCCAGTCCACTGTCACTTCCTCTCGCCCCCCTCTTCTCACCCCATCCTCATTCACAGACCAGCCTACTCCATCATCTCATCCGGGGCCCCGGATTAAGAGTGTAAGGGCACGCGAGTCAAATCGCTTTTTTCCCCCTGGCTCTCGGGAGGCACGTGGGTGCTGGTGTCCAATGCTAGTTGCTTTGAAATACTGTATGTGATTTGATTGGATTTGATTTATTTATATAGGGCCTTTCTACCAATGCGTTCTACCAACTGAGGTAGTAGGCTAAAGGAGGTACTGAAAGCGCTTTACAGAGGGGAAAATCACCTTCACACTACGCTTCTTGCACGACTGTGAGGGCTCACCCTCAGAGGAACTAGCTATATGACCATAGTGTATCAGACTGAGGGCTCAGAGGAACTAGCTATATGACTGTAGTGTATCAGACTGAGGGCTCAGAGGAACTAGCTATATGACTGTAGTGTATCAGACTGAGGGCTCATTGGCACTAGCTATATGACTGTAGTGTATCAGACTGAGGGCTCAGAGGAACTAGCTATATGACTGTAGTGTATCAGACTGAGGGCTCATTGGCACTAGCTATATGACTGTAGTGTATCCGAATCAAAGGGTTGAACTAATCCATACTTTGTAAATTATTGGTGTATTCACGTATGTGGTTGGGCTACAGTACCAGTCAAAAGTTTGGACACAGCTACTTATTCTTGGGTTTTTCTTGTAGAATAATAGTGAAGACATTAAAACTATGAAATAACACATATGGAATCATGTAGTAACCAAAAAAGTGTTAAACAAATTAAAATATATGTTATATTTGAGATTCTTCAAAGTAACCACCCTTTGCCTGTATGACATCTTTGGACACTCTTGGCATTCTCTCAACCAGCTTCATGAGGTAGTCACCCGGAATGCATTTCAATTAACAGGTGTGCCTTGTTAAAAGTTAATTTGTTGAATTTCTTTCCTTCTTAATGTGTTTGAGCCAATCAGTTGTGTTGTGAAAAGGTAGGGGTGTTATACAGAACTGTTATACAGTTAAGCAGTCCCTATTTGATAAAAGACCAAGTCTATATTATGGAAATTATTATGAAACCATGACTAAAGGACACCAATAATAAGAAGAGACTTGCTTGGGCCAAGAAACATGAGTAATGGATATTAGTCCGGTGTAAATCTGTTCTTTGGTCCAAATTTGAGATTTTTGGTTCCAACCGCCGTGTCTTTGTGAGACGCAGAATAAGTGAACGGATGATCTCCACGTGTGTGGTTCCCACCATGAAGCATGGAGGAGGAGGTGTGATGGTGTGGGGGTGCTTTGCTGGTGACAATGTTGGTGATTTATTTAGAATTCAAGGCACACTTAATTCTTATGGCTAGCGGAACCCCTCAACAACATTCGCTGAAAAGGCAGCGCGCGAAATTCCAAAATATTTTTCCGAAATATGTAACTTTCATACATTCACAAGTGCAATACACCAAATTAAAGCTTAACTTCTTAACTTCTTATGACTGGGTGACAGTATTGAGTAGCTTGGATGAAAAGGTGCCCAGAGTAAACTGCCTGCTACTCAGGCTCAGAGGCTAACATGTCAAACGATGTATAGAATAAATCTGTAGGATATTTTTAACATAAATCTTCAATAATGTTCCAACCGGAGAATTCCTTTGTCTTTAGAATTGCAATGGAACGCAGGTCGCACTCACGTGTGCGCGCGTGATCAGCTCATGGCACTCTGGCAGGCCTCTGGTTGATTCAGCTCTCATTCGCCCCCACCTCACAGTAGCAGCCTCAAACAAGGTTCTAAAGACTGTTGACATCTAGTGGAAGCCTTAGGAAGTGCAATATGAGTTGAAAAACTACAAACCTCAGATTTCCCACTTCCTGGTTGGAGTTTTCTCAGGTTTTCACCTACCATATGAGTTCTGTTATACTCATAGACATCATTCAAACAGTTTTAGAAACTTCGGAGTGTTTTCTATCCAATACTACTAATAATATGCATATGTTAGCTTCTGGGCCAGAGTAGCAGGAAGTTTACTCTGGGCACGCTTTTCATCCGAACGTGAAAATGCTGCCCCCTATCCCAAACAGATTTTAACCAACATGGCTACCACAGCGATACGCCATCCCATCTGGTTTGCGCTTAGTGGGACTATCATTTGTTTTCAACAGGACAATGACCCAACACACCTCCAGGTTGTGTAAGGCCGATTTGACCAAGAAGGAGAGTGATGGAGTGCTGCATCAGATGACCTGACCTCCACAATCACTTGACCTCAACCCAATTGAGATGGTTTGGGATGAGTTGGACTGCAGAGATTTTTATTTTTATTTTACCTTGGCAAGTCAGATAAGAACAAATTCTTATTTACAATGACAGCCTAGGAACAGTGGGTTAACTGCCTTGTTCAGGGGCAGAACGACATAGTTTTACCTTGTCAGCTCTGGGATTCAATCTAGCAACCTTTCGGTTACTGGCCCAAAGCTCTAACCACTAGGCTACCTGCCGCCCCAGTGAAGGAAAAGCAGCCAACAAGTGCTCAGCGTATGTGGGAACTCCTTCAAGACTTTTGGAAAAGCATTCCAGGTGAAGCTGGTTGAGAGAATGCCAAGAGTGTGCAAAGCTGTCATCAAGGCAAAGGGTGGTTACTTTGAAGAATCTCAAATATAAAATTTATTTTGATATGTTTAACACTTTTCTGGTTACTACGTGATTCCATATATGTATTTGTTTTCTACGATGTAGAAAACAGTTAAGAAAAACCCTGAGTAAGTTTGTCCAAACTTTTGACTGGTACTGTATATTCAAACAATGGGAAGTGTGTGCGTGTGCGTATGTGAGTGTGTATACTGTGTGAGTGGTCTACCTCACAGACAGAGCCGAGATCCCTCCCTGTGAATGCTGCCAGTAGTTCATCTATTATTTAGAGTTTTTCTCCATCAGAATGCGTCTCTTGTTTCTATATTAAACTAGGTAGGCAAATACTATAGTAGTATAAGGTACAGAGTAGCCCCAACACCTTCTCCTGTCCTCTCCTCTCTTCTCTTCTCTACCTTCACCCCTTCCCTGCAGTCATTCCCTTGTCATCCGTCAATAAATAATAATATTTAGCAGAGGCTTTTATCCAAAGCGACTTACAGTCATGTGTGTATACATTTTTTGAATGGGTGGTCCTGGGAATCAAACCCACAATCCTGGTGTTGCAACCACCATGCCAACTGAACTACAGAGGACCATGCTCTACTAACTGATCTACAGAGGACCATGCTCTACTAACTGGTCTACAGAGGACCATGCTCTACTAACTGATCTACAGAGGACCATGTTCTACTAACTGATCTACAGAGGACCATGCTCTACCAACTGGTCTACAGAGGACCATGCTCTACCAACTAGTCTACAGAGGACCATGCTCTACTAACTGGTCTACAGAGGACCATGCTCTACTAACTGATCTACAGAGGACCATGTTCTACTAACTGATCTACAGAGGACCATGCTCTACTAACTGGTCTACAGAGGACCATGTTCTACTAACTGGTCTACAGAGGACCATGCTCTACTAACTGGTCTACAGAGGACCATGCTCTACTAACTGATCTACAGAGGACCATGTTCTACTAACTGGTCTACAGAGGACCATGCTCTACTAACTGATCTACAGAGGACCATGCTCTACTAACTGGTCTACAGAGGACCATGTTCTACTAACTGGTCTACAGAGGACCATGCTCTACTAACTGGTCTACAGAGGACCATGCTCTACTAACTGGTCTACAGAGGACCATGCTCTACTAACTGGTCTACAGAGGACCATGCTCTACTAACTGGTCTACAGAGGACCATGCTCTACTAACTGGTCTACAGAGGACCATGCTCTACTAACTGGTCTACAGAGGACCATGCTCTACTAACTGGTCTACAGAGGACCATGCTCTACTAACTGGTCTACAGAGGACCATGCTCTACTAACTGATCTACAGAGGACCATGCTCTACTAACTGATCTACAGAGGACCATGCTCTACTAACTGGTCTACAGAGGACCATGCTCTACTAACTGATCTACAGAGGACCATGCTCTACTAACTGGTCTACAGAGGACCATGCTCTACCATGCTCTACTAACTGGTCTACAGAGGACCATGCTCTACTAACTGGTCTACAGAGGACCATGCTCTACCATGCTCTACTAACTGGTCTACAGAGGACCATGCTCTACTAACTGGTCTACAGAGGACCATGCTCTACCAACTGGTCTACAGAGGACCATGCTCTACTAACTGGTCTACAGAGGACCATGCTCTACTAACTGATCTACAGAGGACCATGCTCTACTAACTGATCTACAGAGGACCATGCTCTACTAACTGATCTACAGAGGACCATGCTCTACTAACTGGTCTACAGAGGACCATGCTCTACTAACTGGTCTACAGAGGACCATGCTCTACTAACTGATCTACAGAGGACCATGCTCTACTAACTGGTCTACAGAGGACCATGCTCTACCAACTAGTCTACAGAGGACCATGCTCTACTGACTGGTCTACAGAGGACCATGCTCTACTAACTGGTCTACAGAGGACCATGCTCTACTAACTGGTCTACAGAGGACCATGCTCTACTAACTGGTCTACAGAGGACCATGCTCTACGAACTGAGAAAACAGTAGACGTGTCCTATAGCTTTCACCTATAGTATACAATCAATATGCATTTATTTGGAATCTAGCTTTTTGGCTAATGATAATCACAGCAGAGCTATCTCAACCTATAGGCCATCGCAGCGGAGCTCTCTCAACCTATAGGCCATCACAGCGGAGCGTTCTCAACCTATAGGCCATCACAGCGGAGCGTTCTCAACCTATTGACTATCACAGCGGAGGTCTCTCAGGTTAGGCTGCTGGGGGGGGGGGGGGGGGGGGGATGGGTCATACACCCAATTAGTACAGCATGTAACAGACCCCGACATGCAGGGTGACATTTTGGCAGAGACATAAAGTGGTATCATTGTCAAATTGATGGAATTCATGGTTAAGATACGTAGTGCCACTGTCATTTTAAACCCTCATATTGATGGAATTCATGTCATTTTAAACCCTCATATTGATGGAATTCATGGTTAAGATACACAGTGAGCCCTCCCCACCTCTCCTGTTATGGATGTCAAACAGGGACAGGTTAAGAAGGAAATGCTACCACAGGTATGGGGAGGGAAATGGTCACTTTCCACACTAGCGATGCTTTATTGCAATGTCAAGACAGTACTACTATAGTTCTACATTTGATCTGTAAAGCACCTTTCATAAAAATAAAAACACTACAAATATTAAAAAACAGTACAAACAGTACATACATGGGCGACAGGTAGCCTAGTGGTTAGAGACAGGTAGCCTAGTGGTTAGAGACAGGTAGCCTAGTGGTTAGAGACAGGTAGCCTAGTGGTTAGAGACAGGTAGCCTCGTGGTTAGAGACAGGGAGCCTAGTGGTTAGAGACAGGTAGCCTAGTGGTTAGAGACAGGTAGCCTAGTGGTTAGAGACAGGTAGCCTAGTGGTTAGAGACAGGTAGCCTAGTGGTTAGAGACAGGTAGCCTAGTGGTTAGAGACAGGTAGCCTCGTGGTTAGAGACAGGTAGCCTAGTGGTTAGAGACAGGTAGCCTAGTGGTTAGAGACAGGTAGCCTAGTGGTTAGAGACAGGTAGCCTAGTGGTTTGAGGCAGGTAGCCTCGTGGTTAGAGACATGTAGCCTCGTGGTTAGAGACAGGTAGCCTAGTGGTTTGAGGCAGGTAGCCTCGTGGTTAGAGACAGGTAGCCTCGTGGTTAGAGACAGGTAGCCTAGTGGTTTGAGGCAGGTAGCCTCGTGGTTAGAGACATGTAGCCTCGTGGTTAGAGACAGGTAGCCTAGTGGTTAGAGACAGGTAGCCTCGTGGTTAGAGCGTTGGACTTGTAACCGAAAGGTTGCAAGATTGAATCCCCCAGCTGACAAGGGAAAAATCTGTCGTTCTGCCCCTGAACAAGGCAGTTAACTGTTGCTAGGCCGTCATTGAAAATAAGCATTTGTTCTTAACTGACTTGCCTAGTTAAATAAAGGTACAATAAATAAATAAACATAGTAAACAACAAATAAAAAACGAATTATATATTTGTGTAATAATAAAAAATAGTTTGCTTTTTAATATGTATTGATAGTGACTTCCTGGTTTTACAGTATGTCATGTGGATGCTGTCTTTCTGTGTTCTGTGAATTGCCATGCAGTCTGCAGTGTGAGTAGTAGTAACTCATATCTATATCTAGTAGTAGTAACTCATATCTATATCTAGTAGTAATAACTCATATTTATATCTAGTAGTAATAACTCATATTTATATCTAGTAGTAATAACTCATATGCAGTCCCGTACAACTGCATGCTGTAGGTTTGCGTGAGTGTGTGTGTGTGTGTGTGTGTGTGTGTGTGTGTGTGTGTGTGTGTGTGTGTGTGTGTGTGTGTGTGTGTGTGTGTGTGTGTGTGTGTGTGTGTGTGTGTGTGCATGAATGAGTTTGTACTAAGTTGTTTCACAATGTCTGGGTGTAATTTTGTGTCTGGGGTGTATAAAGGTCATGCAATGTGTGTGTGTGTGTGTGTGTGTGCGTGCGTGCGTGCGTGCATGTTTGTTTGTGCGTCTGTCTATGACGAAGATCGTGTGACAGGAGGGGGGAGTATGACTCCCTAGGTAACATAGTCCCATAGAGACACAATCTGTTCACTGGAGAGGAGGGGAGGATGAGAACGAGAGAGAAGAGAGAGAGGGGGAGGGGGATGAGGGAAGCCATCACTGTTATCTTAATTCAAATGGCAATAGCAGCAATCATTTAGAGCGTCAAGAGGGAGATTTGAAGAGGATTTTAATCAATCTCATCAGACAAGCGTCCAATGTTCAATATGTCCACCTTCAACTTTCACTAGGTTTCAAATCAACCACTGGACTTAACCGAAGGAAGGTTTCCACCCACTGACCTTCAAATGCTCTGTCTGAGTCCCAAATGGCATCCTATACCCTACAGGGCTCTGGTCAGAAGTAGTGCACTATGTAGGGTATAGTGTGTCATTTGGGAGGTATGGATAGTAGACAAGGGCATTGTTCTGAAGCCCCCAACACCGTCACTTCACCAACGACATCCAACATCTCTTCCAGTCAACCACTTTATTCATTTCATTCAACTTTAAAGCCGGAATCCTTAGTTGCTACATCCATTTTTGGACGTATTAATTAATGATTTATACCCATTGATTCTTGAAGAATCTAACTTTTAAATGCCGCATGAGCTTAGTTTAACTGTTGTGCCCCATCAGAACCCCAAATATAAGCTTGTTTTATTCCAATGTTTGTATAGAAAGAAAATGTAAACAAACTCTGTATAGCCTCATAACATGGTTCAAACTATACTTTTCATATCATGGATGATCTTGTCCTTGCATTTACTGTGCACAGCTCTTGTTTTGAATTTTAGAGTGGTTACATGTCTCCAGGCCCATCCCTCATTTTACCAGAACACAGGCGGGGCCCACTTGTTGTTGTCTCAATAAAGGATTCCAGCTTTAACTCTGTTTTTCATGAACAAATACCAAAGCTGAACACCTCAACAGTTTGATTATTTATCAATATTAAAAGGAATCAGCACATTTCTCCCCATTTCATTTAGTGAATGGTTTTGGATGGGTGTAGTTGCAGCAGCTCTTTCACAATCTCCCACCCACCTAACATAATGACATAGTATCCTCATTCCAGACTCCAGTGATTTATGTAGGCTGTATGTCAAAACATTAGACTGTACAGCAGACACTATGACAACAGTGGATATAATGACAATAGAGACAAGTGGAGGGAGGAGAAAGGATAACATAAAGACAGGATGAGAGGGATGGACAGCAAGAAGAGGGAGGGACAGCAAGAGTTTGAGAGGGACAGCAAGAGGAGGGAAGGACAGCAAGAGGAGGGAGGGACAGCAAGAGTTTGAGAGGGACAGCAAGAGGAGGGAGGGACAGCAAGAGGAGGGAGGGACAGCAAGAGTTGGGAGGGACAGCAAGAGGAGGGAGGGACAGCAAGAGGAGGGAGGGACAGCAAGAGTTGGGAGGGACAGCAAGAGGAGGGAGGGACAGCAAGAGGAGGGAGGGACAGCAAGAGTTTGAGAGGGACAGCAAGAGGAGGGAAGGACAGCAAGAGGAGGGAGGGACAGCAAGAGTTGGGAGGGACAGCAAGAGGAGGGAGGGACAGCAAGAGGAGGGAGGGACAGCAAGAGGAGGGAGGAACAGCAAGAGGAGGGAGGGACAGCAAGAGTTGGGAGGGACAGCAAGAGGAGGGAGGGACAGTAAGAGGAGGGAGGGACAGCAAGATGAGGAGAGACAGCAAGAGGGGGAAGGACAGCAAGAGGAGGAGGGACAGCAAGAGGAGGAGGGACAGCAAGAGGATGGAGGGACAGCAAGAGGAGGGAGGGACAGTAAGAGGGTAGAGGGAAAGCAATCGGATGGAGGGACAGCAAGAGGAGGGAGGGACAGTAAGAGGAGGGAGGGACAGCAAGAGGATGGAGGGACAGCAAGAGGAGGGAGGGACAGTAAGAGGGTAGAGGGAAAGCAATCGGATGGAGGGACAGCAATCGGATGGAGGGACAGCAAGAGGAGGGAGGGACAGTAAGAGGAGGGAGGGACAGCAAGAGGATGGAGGGACAGCAAGAGGAGGGAGGGACAGTAAGAGGGTAGAGGGAAAGCAATCGGATGGAGGGACAGCAAGAGGAGGGAGGGACCTCGGAAATATCATTATATATGGACAAGTGATCACTAGGGCGTCTGAGGTTACGTAACATTTTACTCTCTCCTCTCTCTCTCTTGCTCCCTCTATTTCTCTCTGTCTGTCTCTCATCCTCTTATGAGGGGATTATCAGGAACGCTCTGTGAATTGGAGAATTTAATATAAAAGGTAACAAAAGAGTTGTCGTCAGCTCATTTGCCAAGCCAGTCTGTTCTATCTGTTATAACACACATGGAGGCCCTCCAGTCTATATGTTATAACACACATGGAGGCCCAGCCAGTCTATATGTTCTAACACACATGGAGGCCCAGCCAGTCTAAGTGTTATAACACACATGGAGGCCCAGCCAGTCTATATGTTCTAACACACATGGAGGCCCAGCCAGTCTATATGTTCTAACACACATGGAGGCCCAGCCAGTCTAAGTGTTATAACACACATGGAGGCCAAGCCAGTCAATATGTTCTAACACACATGGAGGCCCAGCCAGTCTATATGTTCTAACACACATGGAGGCCCAGCCAGTCTAAGTGTTATAACACACATGGAGGCCCAGCCAGTCTATATGTTCTAACACACATGGAGGCCCAGCCAGTCTATATGTTCTAACACACATGGAGGCCCAGCCAGTCTATATGTTTTAACACACATGGAGGCCCAGCCAGTCTATATGTTCTAACACACATGGAGGCCCAGCCAGGCTGATATATCTGTTATAACAGACATGGAGGCCCTCCAGTCTATATGTTATAACACACATGGAGGCCCAGCCAGGCTGGTATATCTGTTCTAACACACATGGAGGCCCAGCCAGTCTAAGTGTTATAACACACATGGAGGCCTAGCCAGTCTATATGTTATAACACACATGGAGGCCCAGCCAGTCTATATGTTCTAACACACATGGAGGCCCAGCCAGTCTATATGTTCTAACACACATGGAGGCCCAGCCAGTCTATATGTTCTAACACACATGGAGGCCCAGCCAGTCTATATGTTCTAACACACATGGAGGCCCAGCCAGTCTATATGTTATAACACACATGGAGGCCCAGCCAGTCTATATGTTCTAACACACATGGAGGCCCAGCCAGTCTATATGTTCTAACACACATGGAGGCCCAGCCAGTCTATATGTTCTAACACACATGGAGGCCCAGCCAGTCTATATGTTCTAACACACATGGAGGCCTAGCCAGTCTATATGTTCTAACACACATGGAGGCCCAGCCAGTCTATATGTTCTAACACACATGGAGGCCCAGCCAGTCTATATGTTCTAACACACATGGAGACCCAGCCAGTCTATATGTTATAACACACATGGGGGCCCTCCAGTCTATATGTTGTAACACACATGGAGGCCCAGCCAGTCTATATGTTATAACACACATGGAGACCCAGCCAGTCTATATGTTATAACACACATGGAGGCCCTCCAGTCTATATATTGTAACACACATGGAGGCCCTCCAGTCTATATGTTGTAACACACATGGAAGCCCTCCAGTCTATATGTTATAACACACATGGAGACCCAGCCAGTCTATATGTTATAACACACATGGAGGCCCAGCCAGTCTATATGTTATAACACACATGGAGGCCCTCCAGTCTATATGTTATAACACACATGGAGGCCCAGCCAGTCTATATGTTATAACAGACACGGAGGCCCAGCCAGTCTATATGTTCTAACACACATGGAGGCCCAGCCAGTCTATATGTTATAACACACATGGAGGCCTAGCCAGTCTATATGTTCTAGCACACATGGAGGCCCAGCCAGTCTATATGTTATAACTCACATGGAGGCCCTCCAGTCTATATGTTATAACACACATGGAGGCCCAGCCAGTCTATATGTTCTAACACACATGGAGGCCTAGCCAGTCTATATGTTCTAACACACATGGAGGCCCAGCCAGTCTATATGTTATAACACACATGGAGGCCTAGCCAGTCTATATGTTCTAACACACATGGAGGCCTAGCCAGTCTATCTGTCATAACACACATGGAGACCCAGACAGTCTATATGTTATAACACACATGGAGGCCCAGCCAGTCTATATGTTCTAACACACATGGAGGCCCAGCCAGTCTATGTGTTATAACACACATGGAGGCCCAGCCAGTAGATATGTTATAACACACATGGAGGCCCAGCCAGGCTGTTCTATCTGGCTGTGAGGTAGTGTGTATGTTATAACCTTCACAGCACCTTTATAACCTGTTATAGCTTATAGAACTGCTAAGTCAATGTTGTGGAGGAGATTGTGCTCACAATCAATGTTAGATGGTTGGATGGATGGATGGATGGTTGGATGGATGGATGGATGGAAAGATGCATAGATGGATGGATCAAGGAGGGAGGTGGCTTAGCAGTTCAGACGTCTTTTCCGTATTGTCTTGTCGTGTCCTGTATATATATATATATTTACACCTTTTCTTCACATATCTTTTATTTATTTTATTATCCAAGAACTCAACTACAAAAGCTTTCCTGCAAAAGCTTTCCTGCAACCCGCTTCACCAATTACAATAAGTAATATTTACCTCAATCTGAAAATCCATCGTGGAAGATAGCCAGGGGCTAATTCAGAAGCTAGCCTGATAGCTAACCAGAAGCTACTCCGATAGCTAGCCAGAAGCTAATCTGTAGCTGCCCCGAAATTAGCCGGTTTGCTAGCTAGCGTTGGTGTTTCAGCTGCCCACGTTTTGCGGTCATCAGCTATTCCTTTAGCTCGATAATCTACCGGCACTTTTGTGCAACGCGACTCGGACCGGAGCATTCCGGGACTTTTTTTCTCCCAGTTTCCCCGGATTCCAACCGCAGGCTCTGGACACTTGCACCTTGATTTCGCAGCTAGCTAGCTGCATACCGTGTGACTATTGGCTTACGTCGACCCCGGAGCAAACTCAAATCATGCTGGAGCTAGCCAGCTGAGAAGTTCCATCACCATCCGGACCCGTTTCTTTTGTTGCTGCTGCAGATACGGAACCCCACCGGGCCTTCACGACTGACTGCCGACGTTATCTGCCCGAGGGATTTATCCAACCGGCAAATCCGTCCCGACGTTACCTGAACGCTCACCTGAGGCCCGCTAATCGTTAGCTGTCCTATCGGCTGCTATCTGAACAAAACCCCACTACACGGAACCTACCGACGGAAACGCACGAGGTATCTACAAACAGACCTCCATCCTATGCTGCTACCGATAGCCATATACCCGGCCAGCTGTCTGGATCGCCACGACCCCAACCAACCTCTACTCACTGGACCCTTACTGATCACTCGATTAAGCATGCCTCTCCTTAATGTAAATATGCCTTGTCCATTGCTGTTCTGGTTAGTGTTTATTGGCTTATTTCACTGTAGAGATTCTAGCCCTGCTCTCTATACCATATCCAACCTATCAGTTCCACCACCCACATATGCGATGACATCACCTGGTTTCAATGATGTTTCTAGAGACAAGATCTCTCTCATCATCACTCAATACCTAGGTTTACCTCCACTGTATTCACATCCTACCATACCTTTGTCTGTACATTATTCCTTTAAACTATTTTATCGCCCCCAGAAACTTCCTTTTACTCTCTGCTCTAGTAGCTCTAGGCGACCAATTCTCATAGCTTTTAGCCGTACCATTATCCTACTTCTCCTCTGTTCCTCTGGTGATGTAGAGGTGAATCCAGGCCCTGCAGTACCTGGCTCCACTCCTATTCCCCAGGCGCTCTCTTTTGATGACTTCTGTAACCGTAATAGCCTTGGCTTCATGCATGTTAACATTAGAAGCCTCCTCCCTAAGTTTGTTTTGTTCACTGCTTTAGCACACTCTACCAACCCGGATGTTTTAGCCGTGTCTGAATCCTGGCTTAGAAAGACCACCAAAAATTCAGACATTTTTATCCCCAATTACAATATTTTCAGACAAGATAGAACGACCAAAGGGGGCGGTGTTGCAATCTACTGCAAAGACTGCCTGCAGAGTTCTGTTATACTATCCAGGTCTGTTCCCAAACAATTTGAACTTCTACTTTTAAAAATCTACCTCTCTAAAAACAAGTCTCTCACCGTTGCCGCCTGCTATAGACCACCCTCTGCCCCCAGCTGTGCTCTGGACACTATATGTGAACTGATTGCCCCCCATCTATCTTCAGAGCTCGTGCTGCTAGGCGACCTAAATTTGAACATGCTCAACACCCCAGCCACCCTACAATCTAAGCTTGATGCCCTCAATCTCACACAAATTATCAATGAACCTACCAGGTACCACCCCAATTCCGTAAACACGGGTACCCTCATAGATATCATCCTAACAAACTTGCCCTCCAAATACACCTCTGCTGTTTTCAACCAAGATCTCAGCGATCACTGCCTCATTGCCTGCATCCGTAATGGGTCAGCGGTCAAACGACCTCCACTCATCACTGTCAAACGCTCCCTGAAACACTTCAGCGAGCAGGCCTTCCTAATCGACCTGGCCGGGATATCCTGGAAGGATATTGATCTCATCCCGTCAGTAGAGGATGCCTGGTCATTTTTTTAAAATGCCTTCCTCACCATCTTGAATAAGCATGCCCCATTCAAGAAATTTAGAACCAGGAACAGATATAGCCCTTGGTTCTCTCCTGACCTGACTGCCCTTAACCATCAGAAAAACATCCTATGGCGTTCTGCATTAGCATCGAACAGCCCCCGTGATATGCAACTTTTCAGGGAAGCCAGAAACCAATATACACAGGCAGTTAGAACAGCCAAGGTTAGCTTTTTCAAGCAGAAATTTGCTTCCTGCTACACAAATTCAAAAAAGTTCTGGGACACCGTAAAGTCCATGGAGAATAAGAACACCTCCTCCCAGCTTCCAACCGCTCTGAAGATAGGAAACACTGTCACCACCGACAAATCCACTATAATTGAGAATTTCAATAAGCATTTTTCTACGGCTGGCCATGCTTTCCACCTGGCTACCCCTACCCCGGACAACAGCACTGCCCTCCCCTCTGCTACTCGCCCAAGCCTTCCCCATTTCTCTTTCTCCCAAATACAGTCAGCTGATGTTCTTAATGAGCTGCAAAATCTGGACCCTTACAAATCAGCCGGGCTAGATAATCTGGACCCTTTCTTTCTAAAACTATCTGCTGAAATTGTTGCCACCCCTATTACTAGCCTCTTCAACCTCTCTTTCGTGTCGTCTGAGATCCCCAAAGATTGGAAAGCAGCTGCGGTTATCCCCCTCTTCAAAGGGGGGGACACCCTTGACCCTAACTGCTACAGACCTATATCTATCGTAACCTGCCTTTCTAAGGTCTTCGAAAGCCAAGTCAACAAACAGATTACCGACCATTTCGAATCACACCACACCTTCTCCGCTATGCAATCTGGTTTCAGAGCTGGTCATGGGTGCACCTCAGCCACGCTCAAGGTCATAAACGATATCGTAACCGCCATCGATAGGAAACAATACTGTGCAGCCGTATTCATTGACCTGGCCAAGGCTTTTGACTCTGTCAATCACCACATCCTCATTGGCAGACTCGACAGCCTTGGTTTCTCTAATGATTGCCTCGCCTGGTTCACCAACTACTTCTCTGATAGAGTTCAGTGTGTCAAATCGGAGGGTCTGTTGTCCGGGCCTCTGGCAGTCTCTATGGGGGTGCCACAGGGTTCAATTCTTGGACCGACCCTCTTCTCTGTTTACATCAATGATGTCGCTCTTGCTGCTGGTGATTCTCTGATCCACCTCTACGCAGACGACACTATTCTGTATACTTCTGG